>NC_058028.1:4058901-4358901 GCF_019176455.1 Solea senegalensis
GGAAATTGTTTCTTGGACAAAAACATACTGAATATGTTTCATGGTTTTAGGACTGTATTTCTTTTGACTGACAAATTTATGGGAGGAACTTTTTCGCTTTATTGTTAACATTAAAAGTCTTAGTTATGAAAATAGTTTCCACACTTAGAGACTCGGCATGAGTAACCAAACCTCAGTACTCTGTTCAGACTGAACCTTCTTTTCCCTAAAGACGTATTGATTGGCGACAACATTAAAGTTTATCCTTGTTTTCCTTATTCTTAAAAAAAGCCTTAGTATGAAAGTAAAATAAGAGAATAGCGATATGAGAGAAAGTCGTCAGAAGCAACGACAACAAAAGCAGCATTTCACCAAAAATCTCTGCACATAGTGATTGAGCAATTTTGGTTTGGCAGTGAAAACCCTGAAGTTCTGCACTGGGTAAAAAAAGAGAAAAATTGCATAATGTAATCTTTCGTAATCTTTCGTAATTACTAAAAACGAAACAAAAAAAGATGACTCTGTGTACCAAATGTCAAATCTGACTTAATTTTAAAAAGAACGTTGGAGACCAAAGACACAACGACCTTTGTCACCAATTTTCAATGCAGGGATTTGGGATCGTACTGAAACTCGCGGGATTTAACGTGACTTAAGAATTAAAACAGTCTTTTGCTGGCATCAATTAATAGCTGTTGTGTGTGCGATGTTTTGTGCTAAAAACACAAAAATCTGTGAATGAAGTCATGGCTGAGAAGACGGAATCAACTTGAATTGTACAAGTTATGGTTCTAAACAAAAGTACGTAAAGAACGTCTCGCTCTCATTGGTTATTGCGGTGTTCTGCTCTTGCCCCTAATCAGGAAATCGGGAAGATTCTGATGCACCAGATGACGTTAAAATGGTGTCTGTTAAAGATCCCATAGCCCGGAAGTGCCAATTAACGCTACATTTTTGTGTGTATCTGCATCATTACCCCGGTTATGAAGCCTCCATGTCCATTTTGCTTGGGGCCCCCAAATTCCTTCAAACGGCTCTGATTTTCTTCATCATCATCATCATCATCATCATATCCGGGGCTGGGTCAGGGGGGGAACAGTTTCAGCAAGGGACCCCAAACTTCCTTTTCCCGAGCCACATTGACCAGCTCCGATTGAGGGATCCCTAGGCGTTCCCAGGCCAGAGTGGAGATGTAATCTCTCCACCTTGTCCTAGGTCTACCTCGAGGCCTCCTCCCAGCTGGACGTGCCTGATACACCTCCCTTGAGAGGCGCCCAGGAGGCATCCTCACTAGATGCCTGAACCACCTCAACTGGCTCCTTTCAACGTGAAGGAGCAGCGGTTCTACTCCGAGCTCCCCCCGGATGATCGAGCTTCTCACCCTATCGCTAAGGGAAAAGCCAGCCACTCTCCTGAGGAATCCCATTTTGGGCGCTTGTACCCGCGATCTCGTTCTTTTGGTCAAAGATTGACCGGTAGATCGAGAGCTTTGCCTGCCGGCTCAGCTCCCTTTTCGTCACAACCGTGCGGTAAAGCAGTTGCAGTACCGCACCAGCTGCTCTGATACTCCGGCCCATCTCCCGCTCCCTCGTCCCCTCACTCATGAACAAGACCCCGAGATACTTGAACTCCTTCACCAGGGGCAAGGAGTCATTCCCTACTCTGAGAAGGCAATCCACCGGTTTCCTGCTAAGAGCCATGGCCTCAGACTTAGAGGTGCTGATCCTCATCCCGACCGCTTCACACTCGGCCATGAACCGATCCAGTGAGCGATGAAGGTCACAGGCCGACGAAGCCATGAGGACCACATCATCTGCAAAAAGCAGCGATGAGATCTCAAGCCCGCCAAACCACAACCCCTCTCCCCCACTACTACGCCTCGATATCCTATCCATGAAAATCACAAACAGGATTGGTGATAAAGCTCAGCCCTGGCGAAGGCCAACACCCACAGGAAACAGGCCTGATTTAGTGCCGAGAACCCGGACACAGCTCATATTTGGGCGTATAGGGATTGGATGGTCCTAAGTAGTGCCCCCCTCACCCCATACTCCCGCAGCACCTCCCACAGTATCTCCCTGGGAACCCGATGAAATGCCTTCTCCAGGTCCACAAAACACATGTAGACCAGATGGGCGTACTCCCAGGCCCCCTCCAGGATCCCTGCAAGAGAAAAGAGCCGGTCCGTTGTTCCACGACCAGGACAGAATCCGCATTGTTCCTCCTGATCCGAGGTTCGACGTTACTTCCTCAGTCGAGGTCAACAGTGTCCCATCCTTACTGGACACAGCTTGGATGGTGCCCCACTTTCCCCTCCTGAGGCCCAGAATGGTTTTCCAGAAACACCTTGGTGCCGACCGATAGTCATTCTCCATGTCCTCTCTGAACTTCTCCCATACCCACTGCTTTGCGTCTGCCAGAGCAGAGGCTGCCGCCCTTCGGCCCGTCGATACCTTGCAACTGCCTCAGGAGTCCTCCGGGATAACACATCAAACGCACAAGATGTGGGGACAAAACTAAAAAGAAAAAGAAAAAAATATAGAGAAAAGAAGAGAAGAAAAATAATGTGTTAAACAAACAGTGATAGACAAAACTTTGACTTGACTTTTTAGAATTTTAATGTTTAAAATGTCTCGTGGAGACAGTAGATCGACAGTGATCCTCAGAGAATAAAAAGAAAAAAATGGGATGGATTCCAGTCGGGCATCATATCGAGTCATGCTGACAGACTTCATAAAAAGTAGAACACGGACGGGAGATAGTAGAATATGTTGCGACAAGCTTTGAGAAACGTATGTGTACATTTTTTTTTACACATTTGTTTAAAAAAAACAAGAATAATACAAAACAAAATTCATACAAAAGATCATTTTAGACATTTGTATTTTTATACATGTATTATGTATTTTCAAAGGTGAGTTTCATGGAGTCAGTGAATGGTAAATTATTCCTTTTTCCTTATTCCAACTTCTCTTTTCAGACAGTAAAGGTTTCATATTATATCATAAATAAAGGGCTCATATTATAGATTTAGTTACATGATACAAGGTATAATAAAAGACATTGTTTAAATTCTCTAAAATGGTTGACAACATATATATGAGCAATAATCAATCTTTATATTCTGAATCGATGTATATATGAGTTGAAATATGTGTGTGTACTTACGTATTTGTTTAATCTTTAGGACGTTTTCTGGCAAAAAACATGACCTTGCAAGCCATCAAGGAGACCAAAACCTGATCCTGATGAGGCAGAATATCCTCATTTCTGAGTAACTGGTTAATTTAGGACTAAGATTTGAATTGTGATCAGGTTAAAGTTACTATTAAAGGCTTTAACTGGTTGTAGTGATAGTCTACATTGATTACTGTGTTGTCCAGGACATTACAGCTCCACCATGTCAGAAGGAAACCACAGCGGTGTTACTGAATTCCTCCTGACAGGATTCCCCGGTCTCCATCCACAGTACCGCGGCCTTGTCTCTGCACTTTTGTTCCTGGTTTATTTCCTATCGTTGGTCGGCAACGCCACCATCATTTTCCTGTTTGCAGCCGACCGTCGCCTCCACAAACCCATGTACTACATCATTCTGAATCTCTGCATGTGTGACGCTTTGTTCAGCACCACCACGTTGCCAAAGATCATCAGTAAGTACTGGTTTGGCTCGGGGAGCATTTCATTCCTGGCCTGTTTCATTCAAATGTACTTTGTCCACTATCTGAGCTCGGTGAATTCGTTGATTCTCTTCCTCATGGCTTTGGACAGATACTTAGCCATCTGCCACCCTCTCACATACTCAAATGCCCTGAAAATGTCCACTGTCCACATTCTCAGCGTCACGGCGTGGATCATTTCAAACGCGGGTCCTTTAATGATGGTTATCCGAGCGTATCCTCTGCCTTACTGTGCATCCAATGTCATCAATCACTGCTACTGCGATCACATCGGCATCACGGTGCTGGCGTGCACCGACCGAGCACCGTACGGCTTCCCCGCCTTTATCATGGCGATGATTTTTCTTCTCGGGCCGCTGGCCTTCATCGTGTTCTCGTACAGCTCCATCATCGCCGCCGTGCTGAAGATCGCGGATTCGAGCGGTCGCATGAAAACTCTGTCCACGTGCAGCACTCAGCTCATCATCATCTCTCTGTATTATTTACCCAGGTGTTTCGTTTACTTGGCCAGCAACGTTGGCCTCAGATTTAGCGTCGATGTGCGAGTTGTGATAATCATGTTGTACAGTCTTTGTCCCCCGATGGTCAACCCTCTCATCTACTGTCTGAGGGCGCAAGATATGAAAGAAAGTCTTTGGAGACAGTTGAACAAAAGGAGCATTTCACAGAAAACACAGGTTTCTGCAGTTTGTAGTTGAGCAAGTTTTCCTTGTTCTTATTTTTTTTTGGAAATGTGAATGTGTCCAAACGTTCAAAGAGTTTTTATGAAAATATTATAACAGCTAAATATATGACAGAAAGAGAAACAAAAGGGACATTTCACAAAAAGCTAAGTTCCGCAGTTTGTGGCTGATCATGTTTTTCTTTTTCTTATTCTTATGTATTTACTCATTTACATCCATCCATTGTCTACCACTTTATCCTCCACATGAGGGTTGCAGGGCTGCAGGGCTGCTGGTGCAAATCCCAGCTGACATAGGGCGAATGGATGGGTCACACCCTGGACAGATCGCCAGTATTTACTGTTTTTGAAGTAAATATGACTGTGAAAGAAACAACTTTTTTACAAAAATATAAAAAGATTAAAGGATATGAAAAAGAGGTTTCTTTCTCTTTTTTTAAAGTAAAGCAAGCAAAAAAATTATTTTATTGTATATAGGGAAAGTGCGTCTTTATTTCTTGCTGTGTTTATGAATGCCCTCATAATATAATAAAAATACAACTGCATACAAAGGAATAAAGGCTATTGTATAATAATAACATGGGACACCAGTGAGTTGCTTTTTAGTCACTCTGTTTATTGTTTAGCCGGAAGCACAATGTTACACACATTGCATTGTGGGAGCTAAGCCTCCTGAGACTGGTAGTCCTACTACTACTACACCTCCCCCTTATAGCTAAACTCTTGCTTCATTCAAATAAACATTTGTGCAATTTCTTATGAAATAAAACTGAAACCCAGTATGATTTTAAGAACATTTTATCCTTAGCAAAGTTTTAACTCAAGACTTATGAACTTTAACATCCCAAATCACTTTTATTCTTTACTGGGACCATAACCTGTCATTGTCCAACTAATTCACAAGTCCAGTTTATCAGGTGGCTTTGTCACCCGACCAGCTCTCGTAACAGTCCCTATAGGTCGGAGGTGACTTCTGTTTCTCCTGAGGAGACCCCTGTTGGTCTCTACCATATAAGACCTTGGTGTATTGGCTGATCCAATGACTGCTCCTGTGGTTCTCTCAGTGGTAATCCAGACCGCTTGACCAGCAGTCAGTTCTGGGAGAGGTCTTGAGCGGTGTCTCAGGTTGCAGGCCTGCCTACAGGCCTGCAACCTGAGACACCGCTCAAGGTCTGGCCACTTAGGTCTGGCCACTTAGGATCCAGCTTGGTTGTTGATTGGGGTAGAGATGTACGCACATTTTTTCCCATCAACAGCTGAGCTGGTGAGAACCCGTGCACCAGTGGGGTGGACCTATAAGCCAGCAGTGCTCTGCTGTAATCACTATCTTTTTTACACAAATCCTTGACAGTCTGTACAGCGCGCTCTGCCTCTCCATTCGCTTGAGGGTAACGGGGGCTGCTGGTGGTATGCAAGAAACGGTTCACCTTTGCAAAGTCTTTGAACACTGCTGATGAAAACTGAGGCCTGTTGTCTGATATGACAACTTCTGCAGTCCCATGTGTGGCGAAGACCTCTTTAATAGCTCTTTCACTTCAGCCAAAGTGCTTTTGAGCTCCGCTATCTCAATGTACCTCGAAAAATAGTCTATGACCAACAGGTAATCCTTCTTGGACCACTCGAAAAGATCCATGCCCACTTTTTGCCACGGGCGTTCTGGAAGGGGAGTGGGCATCAGTGGTTCTGTGAGCTGTGTTCTGTGTGTCTGACATAGTTCACACCTTTCCACCATTTGTCCTATATGGGCCGAATACATCTGCAGCAACCTTTGTCTCAGCGGTGTTGGAATATCTATTTCACTCTCTGAAAGGCTTTTTCCTATGGCTCTGCCCATATCCATTTGTTCCTCTCTTTCTGCAGTTCTTTCAGTGGCATGGTTATTGTAGCTAGCTGAGGCAGGAATTTAGCAAGGTAATTTGCCATGCCCATGAGACGCCGCACGTCTTCTAGACATGTGGGCTGCGGCAATTGCTGGATAGCCTTGACTTTATTCGGATCAGGCTCGATGCCTTTTGCGGAAACTTTGTGGCCACAAACATGACTTCTTCTCATGCAAATTCACATTTCTCATTCAGCGTGAGACCCTCCTGCTGTATTTTCTTAAGCACACGATGCAACCTCTGGTTGTGCTCCTGCCTGTCCCTGCCATACACGAGGACATTGTCCACATGACAGAGCACTCAATCGCAACCCTCCAACATCTGAGACATTCTCCTCTGGAAATGTTCCGGAGTGGATGCAATACCAAAAGGGAGTTGGTTGAATCCAACATCCAAATTGGGCGTCAAGTTTGGTGAAAATCTTGGCATTTTTAGTCATTGCCAGAGTTTGGTCTACAGCTGGGAGCATGTGAGGTTCTCTTTTCACGACCACATTCAGGGGAGTGAGGTCCACACAGATCCTCGGTGGTTTCTTTCCTGGTTTCGGGATAACGGCCATACCAGAACACCATTCTGTTGGCTGCTTGACCTTAGAAATCCTTGCATGTCTTCCATTCTAGTCAACTCTTCCTGCACTGCTTCTTTGAGGGGCAAGCGGACCCTTCTGGGTGCGGAGAGAGCCACTAGTGTGGCACCTTGGTCAAGCACTATGTGGTAAGGCTCTTTTAATTTGCCTAGTCCTTGGAAAACATCTGGATAGTCTGCTCTAAAGTCTTCCTCTGTTTCCATAACTGCATCTACTCTCTCTACAAGCTTTAAAGCTATTAGAGCCGGTCTATCTAGAAGTGTATGGTTTAGTCCTGCCACTATGTAGATGTATTGAGAGGTGGTGTGTCCTTTCGCTGCCATGTCTGCTTTGAAGCAGCCTTTTACCTTAAGTGGGTATTTACCTGGCCCTACCAGTCTCTTTTTGGGCTCCTGCAGTTTTCCCATCTCTCTCTGGCTTGTACATTCTCTCAGGTATTGATGTTACATCTGCCCCACTGTCGAGTTTAAACTTAACATTCTCCCCATTTAGCCAGATTTTTTCCATCCATGGTTCTGATGCGTCAGTTTCTATGTCACCTAGGAAGTAATAATCGTCAGTGTCTGTGACGCCCTGAATTTCTGTGACTTCACGCAGACGCACTGCATCCCCTGTGCGACATACTGCAGAAAATGTCCCTTTTTCTTGCATTTTCTACAATCTACATCTTTCGCTGGGCAATCTTTCCAAGAATTTTTTTGTTTTCGGCCACACCTGCCACAGTCTTTCTGTGTCTGGTTATTTGGCTTCTGTTGCCATTTCTGTTTCCTCTCTTTTTTCTTGGTGTCGATGGCATCCATGTTCGCTTTGATGTCACTCCTTATGTGATCGTGAAGTATAGTCTGCTGTCTATTTACTGTTTCACTTTGTCTGACTTTTTGTATTGCCTTAGCCAGTGTCAGGTCAGAGTCCATTTGTAGTTGTTCAGACAATCTTTTGTCTCTTATTCCAACCACTATTCTGTCCCTTGAAAAGTCGAACGGTTCTGGGGGTGTTAACTGTACAGCTGTCGCCATCTGTGTTGATTCCCACGATCTTTCACGTCCGGAATTCCAGTCCTCCGGCGCGCCGTCTCTCCCGACTCACTCTGCGATGTGCCGGTGCTAACGAGCTAGCCTCTAGCCCGTATGCTGTTCGGAGCTCTACTGTCGTCTTCGTAGTGGCCAGTTCCGGTTAAAACTGCACAAAACGTCCTTGGTCACCAGCTAACACTGTTCTGAAACTACCAAGGAGACTTACAGTTCACCACTTCTGACACCATGTATAATAATAACACGGGACACCAGTGAGTTGCTTTTTAGTCACTCTGTTTACTGTTTAGCCGGAAGCACAATGTTACACACATTGCATTGTGGGAGCTAAGCCTCCTGAGACTAGTAGTCCTACTACTACTACACCTCCCCCTTATAGCTAAACTCTTGCTTACAATTATATTATAGATTACATATATTATGATTACAATTTGAAAGTTCTCTTACTTACTTCTAGCTCTTATTTGTACCCAAATGTTTAAATGCACTTATTGTAAGTCGCTTTGGATAAAAGCGTCTGCTAAATGACATGTAATGTAATGTTTTACTGTATTTTTCCAAACTTTTCTGGACCTGGGGTTTGTAATTTCAATTCAGTTGTGCAGAAAAAAATAAAGTAAAATGTAAAAAGTTGGTGTGTGGTGGATATTGTGTTGTTCTGTTGTGTTCAGGTTTTCTGGCTGCGATGCAAACATTCAAAGTCTTAGTTATGAAAATAGTTTCCACACTTAGACACTCGGTATGAATAACCAAACCTCAGTACTCTGTTCAGACTGCACCTTCTTTTCCCTAAAGACGTATTGATTGGCGACAACATTAAAGTTTATTCTTGTTTTTCTTATTCTTAAAAAAAGCCTTAGTATGAAAGTAAAATAAGAGAATAATGACAACAAAAGCAGCATTTCACCAAAAATCTCTGCACTTAGTGATCGAGCAATTTCGGTTTGGCAGTGAAAACCCTGAAGTTCTGCACTGGGTAAAAAAAGAGAAAAATTGCATAATGTAATTACTTATCTTATATTTCAGCCTAATAATAACAATAATTTCCCCCATAGTTACCATGGGCTTAAGTCAGCAAACGCACAAGATGTGGGTACAAAACTAAAGAGAAAAGAGAAAAAGAAAAATAATGTGTTAAATAAACAGTAATAGACAAAACTTTGACTTGACTTTTTAGAATTTAATGTTTAAAAATGTCTCGTGGAGACAGTGATCCTCAGAGAATAAAAAGAAAAAAATGGGATGGATTCCAGTCGGACATCATATGGAGTCATGCTGACAGACTTCTTAAAAAGTAGAATACGGACGGGAGATAGTAGAATGTCTTGCGACAGGCTTTGAGAAACGTATGTAGACATTTATTTTTTACAGATTTATTTGTTTAAAAAAACAAGAATAATACAAAAAAAGACATTGTATTTGTATACATGTATTATGTATTTTCAAAGGTGAGTTTCATGGAGTCACTGAATGGTAAATGATTCCTTTTTCCTTATTCCAATTTCTCTTTTCAGACAGTAAAGGTTTCATATTATATCATAAATAAAGGGCTCATATTATAGATTTAGTTTACATGATACAGGATATAATAAAATACATTGTTTAAATGCTCTAAAATGGTTGACAACATAAAGACTTTTACAGTCAATCATATATATGAGCAATAATCAATCTATATATTCTGAATCGATGTATATATGAGTTGAAATATGTGTGTGTACTTACGTATTTGTTACCTCTTTAGGACCTTTGCTGGCCAAAAACCTGACCTTGCAAGCCATCAAGGAGACCAAAACCTGATCCTGATGAGGCAGAACATCCTCATTTCTGAGGAACTGGTTAATTTAGGACTAAGATTTGAATTGTGATCAGGTTAAAGTTATTATTAAAGGCATTAACTGGCTGTAGTGATAGTCTACTTTGATTACTGTGTTGTCTAGGACGTTCCCGCTCCACCATGTCAGAAGGAAACCACAGCGGTGTGACTGAATTCTTCCTGACAGGATTCCCCGGTCTCCAACCACAGTACCGCGGCCTTGTCTCTGCACTTTTGTTCCTGGTTTATTTCCTAACGTTGGTCGGCAACGCCACCATCATTTTCCTGTTTGCAGCCGACCGTCGCCTCCACAAACCCATGTACTACATCATTCTGAATCTCTGCATGTGTGACGCTTTGTTCAGCACCACCACATTGCCAAAGATCATCAGTAAGTACTGGTTCGGCTTGGGGAGCATTTCATTCATGGCCTGTTTCATTCAAATGTACTTTGTCCACTATCTGGGCTCGGTGAATTCGTTGATTCTCTTCCTCATGGCTTTGGACAGATACTTAGCCATCTGCCACCCTCTCACATACTCAAATGCCCTGAAAATGTCCACTGTCCACATTCTCAGCGTCACGGCGTGGATCATTGCAAACGCGGGTCCTTTAATGGTGGTTATCCGAGCGTATCCTCTGCCTTACTGTGCATCCAACGTCATCAATCACTGCTACTGCGATCACATCGGCATCACGTTGCTGGCGTGCACCGACAGAGCACCGTACGGCTTCCCCGCCTTTACCATGGCGATGATTTATCTTCTCGGGCCGCTGGCCTTCATCGTGTTCTCGTACAGCTCCATCATCGCCGCCGTGCTGAAGATCGCGGATTCGAGCGGTCGCATGAAAACTCTGTCCACGTGCAGCACTCAGCTCATCATCATCTCTCTGTATTATTTACCCAGGTGCTTCTTTTACTTGGCCAGCAACGTTGGCCTCAGATTTAGCGTCGACATGCGACTCGTGATAATCATGTTGTACAGTCTTTGTCCCCCGATGGTCAACCCTCTCATCTACTGTCTTAGGGCGCAAGATATGAGAGAAAGTCTGTGGAGACACTTGAACAAAAGGAGCATTTCACAGAAAACACAGGTTTCTGCAGTTTGTGGCTGATCATGTTTTTCTTTTTCTTATTCTTATGTTTTTACTCATTTACATCCATCCATTGTCTACCGCTTTATCCTCCACATGAGGGTTGCAGGGCTGCAGGGCTGCTGGTGCAAATCCCAGCTGACATAGGGCGAATGGCTGGGTCACACCCTGGACAGGTCGGCAGTATTTACTTTGCTTTTAAAGTAAATATGACTATGAAAGAAACAACTTTTTTACAAAAATATAAGAGATAAAAAGATATGAAAAAGAGGTTTCTTTCTTTTTTAAAAGTAAATCAAGCAATAATATATTTTATTTTATATAGGGAAAGTGTGTCTTTATTTCTTGCCGTGCATATGAATACCCTCATAATATAATAACAATACAACTGCATACAAAGAAATAAAGAAATTACAATTTGAATGATTTTACTGTATTGTTCCCAACTTTTCTGGACATGTAATTTCAATTCAGTTGTGCAGAGAAAAATAAAGTAAAATGTAAAAAGTTGGTGTGCGGTTGATATTGTGTTGTTCTGTTGTGTTCAAGTGAGTCAAACAATAATAAATATGAGTGTGTATTTTATTGTCCCTGAGGTTTTCTGGCTGCGATGCAAACATTCAAAGTCTTAGTTATGAAAATAGTTTCCACACTTAGAGACTCGGCATGAATAACCAAACCTCAGTACTCTGTTCAGACTAAACCTTCTTTTCAATAAAGACGTATTGATTGGCGACAACATTAAAGTTTATTCTTGTTTTACTTATTCTTAAAATAAGCCTTAGTATGAAAGTAAAATAAGAGAATAACGATATGAGAGAAAATTGGCAGAATTAGACGGATTTCACCAAAAATCTCTGCACTTAGTGATTGAGCAATTTCAGTTTGGCAGTGAAAACACGGACAAACCATTATTTCAGTGTCTAAAGTGCATCAGCGTTGTTTTGCCTCACCTCACTCTTTCCTTTCCAAGCATGTTGTTGAAAATATGTCGCCTTAATTTAGCACCAAAACTAAAAAGGTGTTAAGTTTGTCTATGGTGAGCGACTGTAAAAACACAGTGGTCCAAAATTGGCGCCTCCATACAGTAAAGCACACCTGATATGAATATAAAAGGCTAATTCTGGGTTAAAAAAAGAGAATTGCCTATTGTAGCTTTAGGCTAATTGCTGAATTTTTTTCTTTCTAAACTTGACTTTACTGTTTTTGTGTCGTAATCCTTTGAGGATTTATTAAACGTAGGGTGCAAGATTATTTTCTGTATTGATTAAAATCATCTTCACACCACAGTTGTAACCAATTAATGAATGTCAGCGGTCGAAACGGACAGGCCTGTAAAACCACCTTCAATCATATTGAACATCCCCAACAAAATAATCCCCCATGCGCGTACCACTCTTCTCTTTGTGCACTACTCACACATGCTCAGAAGACAACGCCAGAGCAAATGCTAGCTTGCTAAATCCAACGAGACAGTAGCAACAATGTTATGTGTCATGGATATTGCAGCAGAAAAGCTGCCAACAACATGTGTGAAAGACGTCTTTTTAGACGTTTCTACTGGACAGGTAGGTTAACTTTATGTCTTTGTGATCCATCCATCCATTTTCTACCACTTTGTCAGGAGGTCACGGTGGGTTATGTGCCAATCTTAGCTAACATAGGGCGATAGGCGGGGTCACACCATGGAGAGTTCGCTAGTCCATCACAGGGCCACACATAGAGACAAACAACCATTCACTCTCACTCACCACTCTTCTCTTTGTGCAATACTCACACATGCTCAGAAGACAACGCCAGAGCAAATGCTAGCTTGCTAAATCCAACGAGACAGTAGCAACAACGTTATGTGTCATGGATATTGCAGCAGAAAAGCTGCCAACAACAGGTGTTTGTCACAAACGAAAGACGTCTTTTTGGGAAAGTTACTGCCAAGAAAAGACCAGAGTGAACGTCGGTGCTGTGTTCGATCAGTGGCGGCAACTGAGTGATGCCATGGTGGCTCTGTTTCTACTGGACAGGTAGGTTAACTTTATGTCTTTGTGATCCATCCATCCATTTTCTACCACTTTGTCAGGAGGTCGCGGTTGGTTATGTGCCAATCTTAGCTAACATAGGGCGATAGGCGGGGTCACACCATGGAGAGTTCGCTAGTCCATCACAGGGCCACACATAGAGACAAACAACCATTCACTCTCACTCTCAGAATGTCCAATTTAGCGCTAACCACTGCACCAAGCCTGTGGCCCTGTCTTTGTGATATTGTGAGTATTGTGAGTTTTTGGCATCACGTTGTCACTTGAACAAGTATCCAAAAAAGTACAGATGCTGCGCCGTGCATCGTGAATCCGTGTTCGTTGCATGTGCTCTAGAGGCGGAGCTTCGGAGGGAGGTCTAAATATAAACTGTTTTTCCAGGACTCCAACCCTACCTTTAAAGACCAGACTTGATAAAAGGCTGATGTGACCTGACCTGCAGGCGTCACAAGGACATTTGGAGACTGAGCTCTTCAAAAGTAAGAGTCTAATTCAGTCATTAGACCTGTGGGGTTTTATTTTGAATTGTTTATTATCGATTGTCTCATTTAAGTTGAATAATTCAGACTTGTTCTCTCTTCATGCAGGTTGTTATTTCATGTTTGTTCTTCCTAATTCTTCTTCAAATGATGATCCTCACGAATGTGACGAGGATGAGGAGCTTCTTCATCCTGGGATTCCCTGGACTTTCACCTCAGTATTATGGACCCGTGTCCGCTCTGCTCTTTGTCGTGTACCTGTTCATCGCAGTAGGGAACATTTTCATTTTGGCCTTTGTTTCGTGTGAGAAGTCGCTCCAAAAACCGACATATCTGGTGTTTTGTCACCTGGCGCTGAACGACCTGACGTTCGGCACCGTGACTCTCCCAAAGATCATTTCCAAATACTGGTTTGGCGACGGTGTTGTTCCGTTTTATGGCTGTTTCGTGCAGATGTTCTTCGTCCACTATTTAGGATCCGTGACCTCCTTCATCCTGCTGGTGATGGCTCTGGATCGATTCATCGCGATATGCGTCCCGCTGCGCTATCCCGTCCTCGTGACGAACAACATCATCTCGGCGCTCTGCGGCTTCGCCTGGTTCATCCCTCTGCCTCTGATGGTGGCCGTCGTCCTCCACGTCCTCACGCTGCCGTTCTGTAAATCCAACGTCATCGCTCAGTGTTACTGCGACCACATCTCCATCACGAGCCAAGCGTGCGGTGAGGACGTGAGAATCGTCGCCATCACGTCGCTGTGCGTCGCCATGTTCTGTCTCTTGGTGCCTCTCGCTTTCATCTTGTTTTCCTACATTTCCATTCTTGTGGTCATTTTGAAAATGACCAACGGCGCAGGACGCAAGAAGACCTTGTCCACGTGTAGCCCACAGATATTCATCACATGTCTGTTTTACCTGCCCAGATGTTTCGTGTACGTCGCCAACACCGTCGGCTTCTCCTTCAGTTTGGACGTTCGCATTCTACTGATATTGTTGTACAGTCTTTTGCCTCCCGCCGTTAATCCACTCATCTACTGTTTCAAGACTCAGGACATCAAGCAGATGTTGATGAAGAGGTTGAATAGAAGGAAAATTGGAATCGAGATAAAATTGTCTTATTGATGTCAATTTAAAAAGCACACAATGAACCAAACAGTGAGATTTTTCTTCTGACATCAATTTGGTCATAGAGTGATAATACTTTTGTAATGATGTATACATTAGGGTTAATATTCTTTTCTTTTATTACATTTTGATATTTTCAAACACTTGTTTTTGTTATTTTGTACTTTTCATTTTGAAAATCTTATTTTATATCATAGTGTCGTGCTGTCTGCTTCCAAACCTTGCTACAACTTGTCTGTTATCTGATCTGTAAACCCATTACATTTCATAGTAATCACAGGTAATAATGATGGGAAATGTGTTTTTATGATATAACATTTAAACACAATTATATAGTAATAATCAATTTTCATGTGACATTACCACAAGCATTTAACTGACTGTTACTTTGAAAATAACCTTGTATTACTGTAATATTACCATGGATATGTGTTTACTGGTCTGCACCCGCTGTACTTATACTACAGCGGGTACTTCTGTATCTCGTTATGAATTGAAATTACTCATATGTTTAATTTTTCTCTTTCTTTTATCTGCAATGTCGTGATTTATTTGTGTTAGTGTCTCCAAAAAGAGGCTCGTTATCAATTGGACTTTTTCTTAAATTAAAGGTTAAAAGTGTGTAAATGTCCGTTGAATTATTTTTGATTGGGATGAAATTGAAGATAAAATTGTGACACATTTTCTTTTTGTGAATGTATAAAGATTTTGTGAATTAGTGTTTTTTTTATGTCAATAAATGTCATTTTGACTCTGTTCTCTGAGGCTCTTTTTTAATTAAATCAACTTTTCGAAGACAAGAAAACGATATAAACTGACACACACTGCATTCTTACTTTCTGTGAAAAGTTGTATTAGTTTAAATCCTGTTTTATCACAAATTTACCATGATAGCATCAGATAAGTTAAACCACTAACATCCCAGGCTTTGGTCTCACATATATCAGATATTGTATTTTCATATTTTGTTGCATTTGTGTGTATTTGAACATGAAAGAAAGAGAGAATAGATGGAGGTAAATTTTGTGTAAAGTGTGTGTACAAACAGAGATATTCCATCTCTCTTTGTGTTTTCTACATTCTCTTTGAATGCTGGAGTTTGTAACTTTTACATGTAAATAATTGTGTGTTAAATTCAAACCTTGATGAAGTCGGCCACTTTCACACACATTACCCTTTGAAACCAAAGTGTTTGAGACAATAACAATAAGTGACACCACTATACACATTTATCCATGCCTTTGGTCTATTCTGTACTGAAATTAACATAATGTTTTGCAAAATCATGAAGCAGTAGGTGTAGATATACATTTTATTCACTCTGCAAAATAAATAAGATAAGCAAAATAATAGTTGTAGAGGACACAAGCAAAGGAGCAGCTTATCTAGTCTACTGTTTTAGTCATTATCATGTCATCCAATAATGCATTTCATATATTAGCCAATATCAATATAGTGCCAATATTTTGTAAGGGTTTTATGTATAATATTTATTTCATGCTGTCAATTTGTGAATGGATTAATTTTGCAAACCAAATTGCCTTCCAGGAACAGCAAAACCCTTCTATTCTATTATAAAATGAGTTCACACAATGCTGATTAATCCAGGGACGACACACAACTCTGTGTTTCTCCGTATAGCAGTTTTTTGGTTCTCGTGTCTGTGGTGACATTCCCATACACATTTTACGTCACGACTGAGTAGGTGAGGTTGATGAAGCACTCAACACAACATGTAAAATGACTGCCTGTCTGTGTCTGCAGCTCACAGCGCTAGGTTTCCTGGATGCAGTCGGGACAAGGAACACGTCAGTAAAAGACAGATAAGTAAAACATAACTCAGTGAAGTAGTACAGGGCAAAAACAACAAAACAACTAACAACTAAAGTAGCAAAAACAGTTATAAAGCCACCAAACAAAAAAAGATGACACCGTGTACCAAATGTCAAATTTGACTTGATGTTAAAAAGAACGTGGGAGACCAAAGACACAACGACCTTTGTCACCAATTTTCAATGCAGGGATTTGGGATTGTACAGAAACTCGCGGGATTTAACGTGACTTAAGAATAAAAACAGTCTTTTGCTGGCGTCAATTAATAGCTGTTGTGTGCGCGATGTTTTGTGCTAAAAACACAAACATCTGTGAATGAAGTCATGGCTGAGAAGACGGAATGAGCTTGAATTGCACAAGTTATGGCTCTAAACTAAAGTATGTGAAGAACGACTCGCTCTCATTGGTCATCGGGAAATCAGGAAGATTCTGATGCACCCGATGACGTTAAAATGGTCTCTGTTAACCCCTCACGCTACAGTCGGGCTATTCAATTGGTGGACCCTTGGAGTGTAGTGTTGTTATGACATATGGGTGATCTCATACGCAGGACTATGGCTAATAATTGCACATTCTCTGTAGCGGGATGCGCCCATTAAGCCATGGTGGCAAAGCAGGTCAAAAATGTAGTATCTGTTTTGGCCGGACATATATTTTGAAGGACCACATGACTAATCAAAGTCGCCCATTCACGCTCTAGGACTGCGCTGTGACCGCTCTCACTAAAATACAACAAAACAGAGACAAAATCTCTCTCTCTCCACCTTAAATTTAAAAAAAAATTGACTCGGAGGAACAGGCGTTTATCACGAGTACCTCACCATGTGTAAGGAGTATAATATCAGAAGGCATTTCAAGGGCTTGGGATTGGAGTTGTTTGTCACTTAAAGGAAATACATTCTAAACTGATATATGACTAGAGATACTGTATGTCATTTATTCATCTCAGTTTCATGAACTGGCCCCAATTCCAATGGAATAACCCCTACACTACGGCATAATTTGGCAAGATAATCTGTACAAATCAGCCTAAAATCGGAAGACATACGATTGTCGGAAGGACCAGATCGCAAGAGAAATTTGGTCAGTTACCCTCTAGTGTGGGGCACTTCTTTAGGTTTTTTTTCTACTTAAAGCTTAGGAAACATAGCTTTAAAACTGTACTATATCACTCTTAAAAGTAACAAAGAAAAAAAAAATACTCTGACAAATGTAATTAGCAACCACTCTCAATGTGATTTTCAGTGATTGAAATATTCTTTAATACTATTTCACATCGTTTCACTTTTAAAGCAGAAGTTTTGTTGAATAGAAGTTTAGTTTTCATGATGTAAGTGACGCTGATACCACAGGGTGTGCATAGTGGGCACTGCTGCTGCTGAGAATCATTGGAGAATAAGATCCTTTTGGGTATAATCACGGTCAGACCATGTGGAGAACAGATATTAGGTGTCACACGAGCATGATGCACGTCTCTAAGTGTCTGGTGTCCGATCTGAGAGGTAAGACTCTGACTTACATGGAAAAGTCAGAAAATCTAATCACATCTATCTCTCTTATAGAGCCATGGAATAAATGTTGGAAAATAACATTTATGTTGAGAGTTTTATATCTTTGCTTTTATTTTGAAGGTTTGGTTCTGATAGATTCACACAAGGTAGAGAGAACGGTGAATGTATGTCATATGTAGTTACCTTTAGTGTCATGTTTTAATTGTATTAATTGTTATACTTTTCCTAATTATGGTATTATGTATTGCATTATAACGTTGTTGATAAAATGGTATATTGATATATCAATTTGGAGCATTTATGATCTACAGGTCCTTCTGTGTCTTGGAGGTGAAAATGATCGACACTAACGTGACGAGGATGAGGAGCTTCTTCATCCTGGGATTCCCTGGACTTTCACCTCAGTATTATGGACCCGTGTCCGCTCTGCTCTTTGTCGTCTACCTGTCCATCGCAATGGGGAACATTTTCATTTTGGCCTTTGTTTCGTGTGAGAAGTCGCTCCAAAAACCGACATATCTGGTGTTTTGTCACCTGGCGCTGAACGACCTGACGTTCGGCACCGTGACTCTCCCAAAGATCATTTCCAAATACTGGTTTGGCGACGGCGTCGTTCCGTTTCACGGCTGTTTACTGCAGATGTTCTTCGTCCACTATTTGGGATCCGTGACCTCGTTCATCCTGCTGGTGATGGCTCTGGATCGATTCATCGCGATATGCGTACCGATGCGTTATCCCGTCCTCGTCACGAACAACAGCATCTCGGTGCTCTGCGGCTTCGCCTGGTTCATCCCTCTGCCTCTGCTCATCACCATTATCCTCCAAGCGCTGCCTTTGAATTACTGCAAATCCAATGTCATCGCTCAGTGTTACTGCGACCACATCTCCATCACGAGCCAGGCGTGCGGCGAGAACGTGAGAATCGTTCAGGTCACGACTCTCTGCATGGCCATGTTCTGTCTCTTGGTTCCTCTGGCGTTTATCTTGTGTTCTTACATGTCCATCATAGTCATCATCGTGAAAATGACCAACGCCGCCGGACGCAAGAAGACCTTGTCCACGTGTAGCCCGCAGATATTCATCACGTGTCTATTTTACCTGCCCAGATGTTTCGTGTACGTCGCCAACACTGTCGGCTTCTCCTTCAGTTTGGACGTTCGCATTTTACTGATATTGTTGTACAGTCTTTTGCCTCCCGCCGTTAATCCACTCATCTACTGTTTCAAGACTCAGGACATCAAGCAGATGTTGATGAAGAAGCTGAGAGCAACTAAAGTTAGAGTCGAGATCAAAGTGTCAGTCTGAAAAGGCTGAGTTTATTTGCAAGAAATGGGATTAAATGTGTGAAGATTGTATTCCATGCGAGTTGTGTGCATTGCATTTGTATGATATGAATATAAGTATTTATGTCCACTGATCTTACTACAACTGATACTTATATCAGTTGATAGTTGTATATCCAATTGTGAAGTAAAATTCCTCATTTTCTTTATGTCTGCAACAATATGGTGTTTTATTTCTGCTGCTGCTCTCAAGTTCAGTGTTGTGTTGTGTTTGAAATGAAAGGCTGAAAGGTACCAAACAATGTGCTTTTATTGTCCCTGTGGGGAAATTTTACTGCAAAAAATGTCTCTAAAAAACAAGAAAATATAACCACTATTCCCGGAAAATTAATAAGAAATTATAAGAAAAAAATACCTTGAAACAAGTCAAATTATTTTAAGTATCTTAAGCCTTAATAAGTAAATTAAATCCAAAAAATGGTGTGATTAGATAAATACACTGAATTCAAGTCAATAACACTATTACACATAATAATAATTCCTTCACAGACTCAATAAAAGCAACACACGACAAAATAATAGCACTCCAAGTGAACAGTTCATATACACTTTACACACATTGGTCAAAATCACTGGATCTGATATCGGAAAGAGAAAAATGTAAATGTCAAAATCAAATAAAACAAAAGTTGATCAATGTTATTGGTATGGTGCCAAATCACAATAGCCAGGTTTTTAAACCCCAGACTCTTTCTTTCTTTCTTCCTTTCCTACTCATCAGAAAAGGAAAATAAATGAACAAATAAAAAAATAAATAAGGGGAGCACAGTTTAAAATTTGGAGAAGGACGCGGGGGAGAACTGCTGTTCATTTGAGAATTGATTTCAAGATTTTACTCTTTGCTTCTAAAGCCATGAACATCCTCGCTCCACTTTATTTAGAGAGAGATTTTAGAGATTAGAGATTTTAACAAAAGGTGTAAATGACGACAGGGTTTTACAGTGCGGGGGAGGGGTGACCGTTCCAATGCTGATGCTGTTCCTAAACCCTGATTTGTGTTCTATCACTGACCTGGGAGTTTTTAAAAGTACATTCAAAACATATTTACATTACTATTAAAAGTGAAAATAAATGAATTCATAATAATTAAAATTTCAATTTAAAAATTGACGGTATCTCATAAAGTGACGCTCCGCCTTATTTTAAATACATTAAATATTGAGCTGGCCGCTTAAAGCAATAAAATGTAGTATTTCAACCTTCAAATAATGTCTCCACAAATATTTTTTTTAAACCCTGGTTAGAGCCTGAGAGGTCTGCATTGCTTTCACTGGCAGTATGTAACTATGAGTATGGGTAACGCTATTCTACATTTATTGGAAAAACATTCCTGGAAACAAAACAATGTAAGTGTTACAGTAGACATGCAAACGTGATCCCACGTTCGTAATTCATGACAAGTAATCACTGAGAGTGTGTTTTTTATTCATACAATAATATAATTTAGCATCTGCCAGGCTATCACAAACATAAATGCTGACCTGGCCCATCTTATTATGGCTAAAATGCTAATTAAATTATTATTTTCTCTCTATCTATGATGGCTCGCGTTACATTGCCTCATGTATAAACTTTACAGCACGATCACAACGTTGCGTGAAAAGCAAAACGTGTGTACATATGTTGTTAGTAGGTTAGGGGCCGAGCTGAAAACGCAAGCTACGCTAGCTGGAGCACTATCGTTCTGTTAGGGATTTTTTCTTAGAATCTGAAAAATGGAACTACTTATCTCACTTGTATAAAATACAATAACATGGGCTATTGGACCTGGTCTGAAGACATGGATGTCTGCACATGTCTCAGAGTTCACCAGGACCGTTGGTCTGGAAACAAACGCACACGTTGTGACAGACAGTGCCCTTTTCCCAACTTTAGTAAAACTTACTTATACATAACAAAGACTGAATAAACTTTTTCACACTGTAGGGCTGTTTGTACTCCACACGTCACCCGTCACAGAGGATCTCCTTTGGGGTTTCAGCCCTTTAGGAACTGCTTGTTTGTATAAAGTACAGTGTTAGCGTGGAGTTCATCTCAGGTGAGATGTTAGCGGACACTCGTGAAGGAAGATCACTGATATGTTTTATATGAAACAAGACAAGGCAGAGGGGTTGAATCTGTGGTGACTTATGTGACCAACGACTGCTTGGTGACTAACGACTGCTTCCCTTTTTTCTCGTTGAATTTGTTGTTGTAGATTCAAAGAACACGATGTTCACTAATGTAACCAGGATAAAGGATTTCTTCATTGTTGGATTTCCCGGGCTTTCACCAGACTACTATATACCCGTGTCAGTCGTGCTTTTCATTCTCTACTTGGTGATAGTGGGAGGAAACATTTTTATTTTAGTGTTTGTCAAATGTGAAAGTTCTCTTCACAAACCCACGTATCTGATCTTCTGCCACCTCGCTATGACAGACTTAGCGTTCGGGACGGCGACTCTTCCGAAGATCATTTCGAAATACTGGTTCGACGACAGCGTGATTTCGTTTTACGGCTGCTTCGTGCAAATGTATTTCGTCCACTTTCTCGGAGCGACTCATTCGTTCATCCTGATGGTGATGGCGCTCGATCGCTCCATTGCCGTTTGCGCTCCGCTGCGTTACACGGCGGTTTTCACCAACACCACAGTCTCTGTGCTGTGCGGAGTATCGTGGATTCTGCCATTATCATGGATGGTGGGTATAGTTGTGGATGCTCTGACGTTGCCTTTTTGCAATTCCAATATTATTCTTCAATGCTACTGTGACCACATCGCAATCGCACGACTTGGGTGTGAGAATGTGAGAGAAGTTGAGGTTGTTGCGTTCGTTGGGGCCATGTTCTTTCTGTTGGTGCCTCTGGGCTTCATCGTGTCCTCTTACTTTATCATCATCGTGGCTGTTATTCGTATTTCCAACTCTGAGGGTCGTATGAAGACTCTGTCCACCTGCACGCCGCAGCTCCTCATCACCTTCATCTATTACATGCCAAGGTGCTTTGTGTACATGGCGAACATTGTTGGATTCAGGTTCAGCGTTCCGGTTCGCATTATCGTTGTCATGCTGTACAGCCTGTTACCTGCCGCTATCAACCCCATTATATACTGTTTCAAAACCAAGGATATCAAGGAAAATCTGAATAGGAGATTCCTTGTCAGGAAAATTAACACAAGCTCAAAGACATGATGAAATACAATTTCAAAATAATATTGTTTAAATAAATAAGAAAATACAGTGATGCATTTACATCTCTTTGTGTTTCAGAATAAATGTTTGTTGACACAGTTTGATCAAAATTCTCATTTCAGGCTTATTCACTGGTCATTATTAGAGGAAAATGACAGAAATGTAGCACAGTGACAAAACATACACATACAAAAAGACACATCTACACACAAAAGCATTTCTATAATATATTTGTATGATATATAATGTATAAATCTATCTGTTCATGTCAGGTGTGATGTCTTTACATACACAGCACTATGTGTGTGTGTGTGTGTGTGTGTCATTAAAAAGAGCCATTGTATGTTTTTTGCATGATGAAAGTATTTAAAGATCCACTGAACTTGGCAGAAAATTGAGATCAAATATTTTTCTATAATCACCTGAATGTATGAATTGTTGATTTTATTACCGTAGAACAAGCCTTTTTAGATTTATATCAGGAGCAGGGTCAGCTTTGTTTTGGACCCCCACATTTTTAAACAATAACCCATAATTGAATTGAATTTTAGTGGCATTGTTCAAACAGAAGCGGGACTAAACAATTCATCTATTTCAAATCACATAGGCTGTGTTTTATTAATTCTATTTATGTTTGCTCTGTCTTATCATGCACCTTTTCATGCCTCTTAGTTCTGATACGTTCACTACATACATATCCCGATAATGTCTCGGTAATATCTTCTTATATTTTAATTTCTATTTCTATCTTGTATTTGTTTTGTACTTTATTGCTTTTTCTGTCCACATTTGTCTCTGCCTGACTCCTTGTTGCTGTAACGAGTGAATGTACCTTTTGTGCGAGCAATAAAGGCTAATCTAATCTAATCTACCTAACCTCCTGTATTTGAATATGTGGAGTGAATCAGTGGAACAGATTGAGTGCAAAGCTAAAGTGAACGTACAAACGTGTTTTTCAGCAGATTCAAAGAGGAAGAAGAGCTTACATGGGTCTCACAGATGAATTACTTACTTGTTTATTCACATTTTTGCCCATGTTAGTCCACAGGACAGAAACTATTGTAAAAGTTTGAGCTACGGTTATCAATAACAGGTCTAGGGATCCCAAGGGTTCTATGAAGAGGTCCCAGAGGGTTTCCAGAGAAAAATAAAATGAAATATGACTATAAATTTCATAAAAATGAAAAACAAGAAAGGTAATATAAAAGATAGATCCGTATTTCTCATATCAAATAAAATAAAATACATTTCAGTGGCTCTGTGGTGTAGCATGGATGCATCAGTCTGTTGCTGAATGAGCTAATGATGATGCTGTGCTAACTCTCAGCTAGTTCCTAAATCATTAGCATTACAGTCAATACTTCATACCCGAAGCTGTGTCATTCACACGTTATTCAAGCACATCAGGTTGGTTTGCTATTCCTATTAATAGCAGCCGCTCACATGCTCCCGTTACAGCTTATAATACGATCATCTGATCAAACAGAAGTCTCGATGTGCATAGCATTTGCATTTTAAAACGACAATACTGAGCTAGCTTATAAAAATGTAGCAACATAACATTCTGAAACGCACAGTGGATTATTAAAAGATAGAGTCTAGCATGGAAAAACATTTTGTAATCCCTCTGTGTGACTTTGAATGAACACTAACGTAGATTAACGGCATTAATGAAAATTCACCCCATAAGAAGACGGTTAATAAGAGGTTCGGGGTGCTCTCTTTTCATCGCGGGCATCATGACGTCATCTCAGAGGTAACTATGGTACGTCTGTTTGCCTCAAGGTGTCCAATCTGTAAATAACTCAAAATGTCCCTCGGCCTACTTGTTGCTCGTTTTTCCATGGCTGGACACATTTGCATATAATAGGAAGTCAAGTGATAAATTATTACATAGCGGGAAATAGGTGGGATTAAATTGTGTATTTTTTCTAACTTTTTTGTAGTTTTATTGTGTTTTGTTAAAAATAAAGTATTCAGTCATCCAAGCACTTTCTCATGCATTAGTGTATCACAGTTGAAGGTTGTCTCACATGGTGATGCTCCATCTTGTTTTAATTGAAGTTGTATCTCAAAACAAATTGCACAGCATGTCAAAGGTTATACACGTGTACTTAAACATAACAATGCTGTTTGTACTCCACACGTCACCCGTCACAGAGGATCTCCTTTGGGGTTTCAGCCATTTAGGAACTGCTTGTTTGTATAAAGTACAGTGTTAGCGTGGAGTTCATCTCAGGTGAGATGTTAGCGGACACTCATAAAGGAAGATCACTGATATGTTTTATATGAAACAAGACAAGGCAGAGGGGTTGAATCTGTGGTGACTTTTGTGACCAACGACTGCTTGGTGACTAACGACTGCTTCCCTTTTTTCTCGTTGAATTTGTTGTTGTAGATTCAAAGATCACGATGTTCACTAATGTAACCAGGATAAAGGATTTCTTCATTGTTGGATTTCCCGGGCTTTCACCAGACTACTATATACCCGTGTCAGTCGTGCTGTTCATTCTCTACTTGGTGATAGTGGGAGGAAACATTTTTATTTTAGTGTTTGTCAAATGTGAAAGTTCTCTTCAAAAACCCACGTATCTGATCTTCTGCCACCTCGCTATGACAGACTTAGCGTTCGGGACGGCGACTCTTCCAAAGATCATTTCGAAATACTGGTTCGACGACAGCGTGATTTCGTTTTACGGCTGCTTCGTGCAAATGTATTTCGTCCACTTTCTCGGAGCGACTCATTCGTTCATCCTGATGGTGATGGCGCTCGATCGCTCCATTGCCGTTTGCGCTCCGCTGCGTTACACGGCGGTTTTCACCAACACCACAGTCTCTGTGCTGTGCGGAGTATCATGGATTCTGCCATTATCATGGATGGTGGGTATAGTTGTTGATGCTCTGACGTTGCCTTTTTGCAATTCCAATATTATTCTTCAATGCTACTGCGACCACATGGCAATCGCACGACTTGGGTGTGAGAATGTGAGAGAAGTTGAGGTTGTTTCGTTCATTGGGGCCATGTGCTTTCTGTTGGTGCCTCTGGGCTTCATCGTGTCCTCTTACTTTATCATCATCGTGGCTGTTATTCGTATTTCCAACTCAGAGGGTCGTATGAAGACTCTGTCCACCTGCACGCCGCAGCTCCTCATCACCTTCATCTATTACATGCCGAGGTGCTTTGTGTACATGGCGAACATTTTTGGATTCAGGATCAGCATTCCGGTTCGCATTATCATTGTCATGCTGTACAGCCTGTTACCTGCCGCCATCAACCCCATAATATACTGTTTCAAAACCAAGGATATCAAGGAAAATCTGAAAAGGAGATTCCTTGTCAGGAAAATTAACACAAGCTCAAAGACGTGATGAAATACAATCTCAAAATAATATTGTTTAAATAAATAAGAAAATACAGTGATGCATTTAAAATATATTATTTCTATAATATATTTGTATGATATATAATGTATAAATATATCTGAATTGCACTCACTGTTCATATCAGGTGTGATGTCTTTACATACACAGCACTGTGTGTGTGTGTGTGTGTGTCATTAAAAAGAGCCATTGTATGTTTTTTGCACGATGAAAGTATTTAAAGATCCACTGAACTTGGCAGAAAATTTAGATCAAATATTTTTGTATAATCACCTGAATGTATGAATTGTTGATTTTATTACTGTAGAACAAGCCTTTTTAGATTTATATCAGGAGCAGGGTCAGCTTTGTTTTGGACCCCCAAATTTTTTAACAATAACCCATAATTGAATTGAATTTTAGTGGCATTGTTCAAACAGAAGCGGGACTAAACAATTCATCTTTTTCAAATCACATAGGCTGTGTTTTATTAATTCTATTTATGTTTGCTCTGTCTTATCATGCACCTTTTCATGCCTCTTAGTTCTGATACGTTCACTACATACAGTACATATCCCGATAATGTCTCGGTAATATCTTCTTATATTTTAATTTCTATTTCTATCTTGTATTTGTTTTGTACTTTATTGCTTTTTCTGTCCACATTTGTCTCTGCCTGACTCCTTGTTGCTGTAACGAGTGAATGTACCTCGTGTGTGAGCAATAAAGGCTAATCTAATCTAATCTACCTAACCTCCTGTATTTGAATATGTGAAGTGAATCAGTGGAACAGATTGAGTGCAAAGCTAAAGTGAAGGTACAAACGTGTTTTTCAGCAGATTCAAAGAGGAAGAAGAGCTTACATGGGTCTCACAGATTAATTACTTACTTGTTTATTCACATTTTTGCCCATGTTAGTCCACAGGACAGAAACTATTGTAAAAGTTTGAGCAATGGTTATCAATAACAGGTCTAGGGATCCGGAGGGTTCTATGAAGAGGTCCCAGAGGGTTCCCAGAGAAAAATAAAATGAAATATGACTATAAATTTCATAAAAATGAAAAACAAGAAAGGTAATATAAAAGATAGATCCGTATTTCTCATATCAAATAAAATAAAATACATTTCAGTGGCTCTGTGGTGTAGCATGGATGCATCAGTCTGTTGCTGAATGAGCTGATGATGATGATGTGCTAACTCTCAGCTAGTTGCTAAATCATTAGCATTACAGTCAATACTTCATACCCGAAGCTGTGTCATTCACACGTTATTCAAGCACATCAGGTTGGTTTGCTATTCCTATTAATAGCAGCCGCTCACATGCTCCTGTTACAGCTTATAATAAAATCATCTGATCGAACAGAAGTTTCGATGTGCGTAGCATTTGCATTTTAAAACGAGCTAGCTTATAAAAATGTAGCAAGATAACCTTTTGAAACGCACAGTGGATTATTAAAAGATAGAGTCTAGCATGGAAAAACATTTTGTAATCCCTCTATGTGACTTTGAATGAACACTAACGTAGATTAACGGCATTAATGAAAATTCACCCCATAAGAAGACGGTTAATAAGAGGTTTGGGGTGCTCTCTTTTCATCACGGGCCTCATGTCGTCATCTCAGAGGTAACTACGGTACGTCTGTTTGCCTCAAGGTTGCCAATCTGTAAATAACTCAAAATGTCCCTCGGCCTACTTGTTGCTCGTTTTTCCATGGCTGGACACATTTGCATATAATAGGAAGTCAAGTGATAAATTATTACATAGCGGGAAATGGGTGGGATTAAATTGTGTATTTTTTCTAACTTTTTTGTAGTTTTATTATGTTTTATTCAAAATAAAGTATTCAGTCATCCAAGCACTTTCTCATGCATGTGTATCACAGTTGAAGGTTGTCTCACATGGTGATGCTCCATCTTGATTTAATTGGAGTTGTATCTCAAAACAAATTGCACAGCATGTCAAAGGTTATACACGTGTACTTAAACATAACAATGCTGTTTGTACTCCACACGTCACCCATCACAGAGGATCTCCTTTGGGGTTTCAGCCATTTAGGAACTGCTTGTTTGTATAAAGTACAGTGTTAGCGTGGAGTTCATCTCAGGTGAGATGTTAGCAGACACTCATAAAGGAAGATCACTGATATGTTTTATATGAAACAAGACAAGGCAGAGGGGTTGAATCTGTGGTGACTTTTGTGACCAACGACTGCTTGGTGACTAACGACTGCTTCCCTTTTTTCTCGTTGAATTTGTTGTTGTAGATTCAAAGAACACGATGTTCACTAATGTAACCAGGATAAAGGATTTCTTCATTGTTGGATTTCCCGGGCTTTCACCAGACTACTATATACCCGTGTCAGTCGTGCTTTTCATTCTCTACTTGGTGATAGTGGGAGGAAACATTTTTATTTTAGTGTTTGTCAAATGTGAAAGTTCTCTTCAAAAACCCACGTATCTGATCTTCTGCCACCTCGCTATGACAGACTTAGCGTTCGGGACGGCGACTCTTCCAAAGATCATTTCGAAATACTGGTTCGACGACAGCGTCATTTCGTTTTACGGCTGCTTCGTGCAAATGTATTTCGTCCACTTTCTCGGAGCGACTCATTCGTTCATCCTGATGGTGATGGCGCTCGATCGCTCCATTGCCGTTTGCGCTCCGCTGCGTTACACGGCGGTTTTCACCAACACCACAGTCTCTGTGCTGTGCGGAGTATCATGGATTCTGCCATTATCATGGATGGTGGGTATAGTTGTTGATGCTCTGACGTTGCCTTTTTGCAATTCCAATGTTATTCTTCAGTGCTACTGCGACCACATAGCAATCACACGACTTGGGTGTGAGAATGTGAGAGAAGTTCAGGTTGTTGCGTTCGTTGGGGCCATGTTCTTTCTGTTGGTGCCTCTGGGCTTCATCGTGTCTTCTTACTTTATCATCATCGTGGCTGTTATTCGTATTTCCAACTCTGAGGGTCGTATGAAGACTCTGTCCACCTGCACGCCGCAGCTTCTCATCACCTTCATCTATTACATGCCGAGGTGCTTTGTGTACCTGGCGAACAATGTTGGATTCAGGTTCAGCGTTCCTGTTCGCATTGTCGTTGTCATGCTGTACAGCCTGTTACCTGCCGCCATCAACCCCATAATATATTGTTTCAAAACCAAGGATATCAAGGAAAGTCTGAAAAGGAGATTCCTTGTCAGGAAAATTAACACAAGCTCAAAGACGTGATGAAATACAATCTCAAAATAATATTGTTTAAATAAATAAGAAAATACAGTGATGCTTTTACATCTCTTTGTGTTTCAGAATAAATGTTTGTTGACACAATTTGGTCAAAATTCTCATTTCAGGCTGATTTACTGGTCATTATTAGAGGAAAATGACAGAAATGTAGCACAGTGACAAAACATACACATACAAAAAGACAAATCTACACACAAAAGCATTTCTATAATATATTTGTATGATATATAATGTATAAATATATCTGTTCATGTCAGGTGTGATGTCTTTACATACACAGCACTGTGTGTGTGTGTGTGTGTGTCATTAAAAAGAGCCATTGTATGTTTTTTGCATGATGAAAGTATTTAAAGATCCACTGAACTTGGCTGAAAATTGAGATCAAATATTTTTGTATAATCACCTGAATGTATGAATTGTTGATTTTATTACCGTAGAACAAGCCTTTTTAGATTTATATCAGGAGCAGGGTCAGCTTTGTTTTGGACCCCCACATTTTTTAACAATAACCCATAATTGAATTGAATTTTAGTGGCATTGTTCAAACAGAAGCGGGACTAAACAATTCATCTTTTTCAAATCACATAGGCTGTGTTTTATTAATTCTATTTATGTTTGCTCTGTCTTATCATGCACCTTTTCATGCCTCTTAGTTCTGATACGTTCACTACATACATATCCCGATAATGTCTCGGTAATATCTTCTTATATTTTAATTTCTATTTCTATCTTGTATTTGTTTTGTACTTTATTGCTTTTTCTGTCCACATTTGTCTCTGCCTGACTCCTTGTTGCTGTAACGAGTGAATGTACCTTTTGTGCGGGCAATTTGTGCGAGCACTCAATCTGTTCCACTGATTCACTTAACATATTCAAATACAGGAGGTTAGGTAGATTAGATTAGATTCGCCTTTATTGCTCGCACACGAGGTACATTCACTCGTTACAGCAACAAGGAGTCAGGCAGAGACAAATGTGGACAGAAAAAGCAATAAAGTACAAAACAAATACAAGATAGAAATAGAAATTAAAATATAAGAAGATATTACCGAGAAATTATCGGGATATGTACTTGTAATTTGTTTTGAGATACAACTCCAATTAAAACAAGATCACCATGTGAGACAACCTTCAACTGTGATACACTAATGCATGAGAAAGTGCTTGGATGACTGAATGCTTTATTTTGAACAAAACACAATAAAAATACAAAAAAAATACACAATTTAATCCCACCCCTTTCCCGCTATGTAATAACTTATACATTACATTTTGTTTATGAATCACTACATATATGCAAATGTGTCCAGCCATGGAAAAACGAGCAACAAGCAGGCCGAGGGACATTTTGAGTTATTTACAGATTGGACACCTTGAGGCAAACAGACGTACCGTAGTTACCTCTGAGATGACGACATGACGCCCGCGATGAAAAGAGAGCACCCCGAACCTCGTATTAACCGTCTTTTTATGGGGTGAATTTTCATTAATGCCGTTAATCTACGTTAGTGTTCATTCAAAGTCACACAGAGGGATTACAAAATGTTTTTCCATGCTAGACTCTATCTTTTAATAATCCACTGTGCGTTTCAGAATGTTATGTTGCTACATTTTTATAAGCTAGCTCAGTATTGTCGTTTTAAAATGCAAATACTGTGCACATCGAGACTTCTGTTTGATCTTATTTTTCTCTGGGAACCCTCTGGGACCTCTTCATAGAACCCTCAGGATCCCTAGACCTGTTATTGATAACCATTGCTCAAACTTTGACAATAGTTTCTGTCCTGTGGACTAACATGGGCAAAAATGTGAATAAACAAGTAAGTAATTCATCTGTGAGACCCATGTAAGCTCTTCTTCCTCTTTGAATCTGCTGAAAAACACGTTTGTACGTTCACTTTAGCTTTGCACTCAATCTGTTCCACTGATTCACTTCACATATTCAAATACAGGAGGTTAGGTAGATTAGATTAGATTCGCCTTTATTGCTCGCACACGAGGTACATTCACTCGTTACAGCAACAAGGAGTCAGGCAGAGACAAATGTGGACAGAAAAAGCAATAAAGTACAAAACAAATACAAGATAGAAATAGAAATTAAAATATAAGAAGATATTACCGAGAAATTATCGGGATATGTACTGTATGTAGTGAACGTATCAGAACTAAGAGGCATGAAAAGGTGCATGATAAGACAGAGCAAACATAAATAGAATTAATAAAACACAGCCTATGTGATTTGAAAAAGATGAATTGTTTAGTCCCGCTTCTGTTTGAACAATGCCACTAAAATTCAATTCAATTATGGGTTATTGTTAAAAAATTTGGGGGTCCAAAACGCCAAAACGAAAATTCACCCCATAAGAAGACGGTTAATAAGAGGTTCGGGGTGCTCTCTTTTCATCGCGGGCGTCATGTCGTCATCTCAGAGGTAACTACGGTACGTCTGTTTGCCTCAAGGTTTCCAATCTGTAAATAACTCAAAATGTCCCTCGGCCTACTTGTTGCTCGTTTTTCCATGGCTGGACACATTTGCATATATGTAGTGATTCATAAACAAAATGTAATATATAAGTTTTTACATAGCGGGAAAGGGGTGGGATTAATTTTTTTTTTGTATTTTTATTGTGTTTTGTTCAAAATAAAGTATTCAGTCATCAAAGCACTTTCTCATGCATTAGTGTATCACAGTTGAAGGTTGTCTCACATGGTGATGCTCCATCTTGTTTTAATTGGAGTTGTATCTCAAAACAAATTGCACAGCATGTCAAAGGTTATACACGTGTACTTAAACATAACAATGCTGTTTGTACTCCACACGTCACCCGTCACAGAGGATCTCCTTTGGGGTTTCAGCCCTTTAGGAACTGCTTGTTTGTATAAAGTACAGTGTTAGCGTGGAGTTTATCTCAGGTGAGATGTTAGCGGACACTCGTGAAGGAAGATCACTGATATGTTTTATATGAAACAAGACAAGGCAGAGGGGTTGAATCTGTGGTGACTTTTGTGACCAACGACTGCTTGGTGACTAACGACTGCTTCCCTTTTTTCTCGTTGAATTTGTTTTTGTAGATTCAAAGATCACGATGTTCACTAATGTAACCAGGATAAAGGATTTCTTCATTGTTGGATTTCCCGGGCTTTCACCAGACTACTATATACCCGTGTCAGTCGTGCTTTTCATTCTCTACTTGGTGATAGTGGGAGGAAACATTTTTATTTTAGTGTTTGTCAAATGTGAAAGTTCTCTTCAAAAACCCACGTATCTGATCTTCTGCCACCTCGCTATGACAGACTTAGCGTTCGGGACGGCGACTCTTCCGAAGATCATTTCGAAATACTGGTTCGACGACAGCGTCATTTCGTTTTACGGCTGCTTCGTGCAAATGTATTTCGTCCACTTTCTCGGAGCGACTCATTCGTTCATCCTGATGGTGATGGCGCTCGATCGCTCCATTGCCGTTTGCGCTCCGTTGCGTTACACGGCGGTTTTCACCAACACCACAGTCTCTGTGCTGTGCGGAGTATCGTGGATTCTGCCATTATCATGGATGGTGGGTATAGTTGTGGATGCTCTGACGTTGCCTTTTTGCAATTCCAATATTATTCTTCAATGCTACTGCGACCACATGGCGATATTAAATCTTGGGTGTGAGAAGGTTCGAGAAGTTGAGCTTGTTGCACTCATTGGGGCCATGTTCTTTCTGTTGGTGCCTCTGGGCTTCATCGTGTTCTCTTTCTTTATCATCATCGTGGCTGTTATTCGTATTTCCAACTCTGAGGGTCGTATGAAGACTCTGTCCACCTGCACGCCGCAGCTCTTCATCACCTTCCTCTATTACATGCCGAGGTGCTTTGTGTACCTGGCGAACAATGTTGGATTCAGGTTCAGCGTTCCGGTTCGCATTATCATTGTCATGCTGTACAGCCTGTTACCTGCCGCCATCAACCCCATAATATACTGTTTCAAAACCAAGGCTATCAAGGAAAGTCTGAAAAGGAGATTCCTTGACAGGAAAATTGAAGCGAGTTTTAAGACGTGATGAAATACGTCTAATAAATAATTTATCAGTTTTAAGTTGTTGCTTTTTCATGCTCCCAAGAAAAGACAAGATTCTCATCAAATGGTGATTCACTTGTCAAATCTACACACAAAAGCACATCAAAGATGACTGTTTTGTCTCAGTAATAATGGAATAAATAAGCAAACATGGAAAATAAAAAAAACAAATGAGTATAGACATGAGATAAATGAATGAATTTAGATAAAAACTCAAAAAAAAAGCTGTTTTTGTTCAACACTATCACCATCTGCATATTACCTCTACATTATGTTGTGTCTTGTTTCAGATACCACACATATGGATGTTTTCTGTTGTACTGGAAAGTTACCCTGAGATAAATTCAGTTCTAGTAATTGAATGTTCTGTTATCTTTTTGCAACGCTTCAAAATTAACTGATTAATGTCTGAAGAGGAGACTCTCTTACAGGAGCTTTGAATTACAATTTAATCTAGTTAATTACGGTCAGTATTTAACATAACAGACATTTATTCTTGACATAATATGACATATTTAATGTGCAAAACATTTTACACAGTAAATAATAAATGCTTATAATTCTTTTGGTCGATATCTTTTATTACTGTTTTTGTGACATTTATGACATATTTACCATACAAAACATTTAAAAAAAATAATTCTTCTCTTTGTTTTGGTCAATGTCTTTGCACGTATCTTGCACAGATTTTTACCCCTCCCCCCCAAACGTGCCTCAGAAAAACAAACTCTTCTTTTACACTACGTCACAACAGTTGTACACATGGGAAATGGCTCCTAACGCTGTTAATCTCAACACACATCATAAAAGCCGAGTACCTCCCAGTGTGAACGCTACATACACACACAATACACATACACATAGAACAAAATAAAGTACATACTGATGATACAGGACATATAGAACAAGGTTTTTTGTATTATCTGTGGAAGGTTCTTTGATTTCCTGGAGGTTTCTATTGTTTCTAGGTTTCTTATCCTGCTTTGATGCTTGATTTCCAGTGAGATTAAGCTACTTTCTATTTAAAGCTTGCATTTAAGTGATTATGAAATTCACAAACACGACAAATATCAAAGACTTCATGATCATCGGATTCCCTGGACTTCCACCTGAGTACAATGGAGCGGTGTCTGTTCTCCTCCTCCTCATTTATCTGGCCATTGTGGTGGGAAACACTTTCATTTTAACCGTGATTCTGTTCGAGCGGACTCTCCGCAAACCGACATATTTCATCTTCTGCCACCTGGCAATGACAGACATGACTTTTGGCACCGTGACGCTTCCAAAGATCATTGCCAGATACTGGTGGAATGACATGACAACATCAATCGGCGCCTGCTTCACACAAATGTACTTCGTCCACGCTTTGGGAGCAATCGTTTCGTTAATTTTGTTGATCATGGCCTTGGATCGTTTTGTTGCCATATGGCTTCCTTTCCGATATCCTGTTTGGGTCACGAACAAAACCGTTTGCATTGTTTGTGTCTTCTCCTGCCTTGCAACATTTATACGTATGACAGGGATCGTGCTCCACGCCTCGTCTTTACCTTACTGTGACCTCAATGTCATTATACATTGTTACTGTGATCATTTATCGATAACTCGGCTGGGATGTGGGGAAAATGTTATATATGTTAAAACGGTCGCTCTTGCCAATGCCATGGTCGTGTTGCTGTTTCCTTTAGCTTTTATTATTATATCGTACTTTTCTATTATCGTAGCTGCTTTGAAAATGTCTCAAGCTGAGCGGTCGAACAAAGTCCTCTCCACCTGTGCTCCTCAGATTTTCATCACCTGCCTTTATTATGTGCCCAGGTGTTTTGTTTATCTCTCCAACCATTTGGGCTTCAAGTTCAGCACTGATGCTCGTATTATTATCACGATGATGTACAGCCTCATACCTCCCGTAGTTAATCCACTCATCTATTGTCTCAAGACGAAAGACATTAAAAAGGTTTTGACAGAGAGATTCCAAAGAAGAAAAGTGGCAGTTGCACAAAGACAAAGAAACAATGTAAAATAACTTGTCATAAATGAACAGTGTATATTTTTTCCTTTAATCTCATCTATAACTATCTAGAAATATTGTTTGAATTCACTGATTCATTTTACTTCCGATTCTGTTGTTATCCTAAATGTGCAATGTGTATATATATATTTTTTAACTTAATCTACAACTTGATAATCCTGTAAATATAGTTTCTTGCATTTATTTATTGTACAGTTCAGAGTAAAACTGAGACAAATGTCATTGTGATATATTATGATTATATATATATTTCCACATCAAGATCAAATGTCCTCTTTTCTTCTCTGATCAAATCCACGTTGTATCTGTTTAGATGTCTTGTTTTATTTAAATTTAAATTATTCTTAAGTAAATAGCCTTTATAATCTTTATATATATATATATATATATTTTTTGCTCTGCTTTTTGCACTAATGGCCACTACATATTCCTCATATTGTGTATGTGTTTCTTTGGAAATAAACCTGATTTTGATTCTAAGTGCACACATTAAATATAATATTATAATTCATCATAAGTACTTTTCTTGTCTTACTTGCTTCGATCTTTGCTACAACCAACATCTGAAATGTTACTTCTCTCACTGCAGTGGTTGATGAATGAAAACACTTCTGAACTGAAACCTAACTGTGATAAACGTGTTACAATATAAGGGGTCTTTAAAAAAAGGTTTGCATTTTGAGTTGTGTGTGTGTGTACATGTCCAAAAGAATAATGAAAACATTATGAGGCAATTTTAACATGACAAATTACAAATTGTTACTAGAAAACTGACCTATTTAACTCTATTTGGAAGATATATTCATTCATAATACCCCAGTTTGTATTTTTTTTATAGCTTTACCCTCTCTCGTGAATAGTTATTTAATAGATATGAAAAAAAGGCATTTGATTTCCTGTAGAATGATGATATTATTTGTATACTGATTACAAGCATGATGGTGTCAAATTATTAAATCTGAAAGCACAAATGTTTGTTAAAATCAATGTTAAATTCAGGAAGACAGTTACATCAAACAATACAATTGTTTGTTTGTTTATGTTTGTAGATGTGTGCATTTCTTTTTCCTTCAGTTGTTATACTTTAAAAAAATGAATAAAATCGTCCCTAAAATTAAACTTGAATTGTCCACTAGAGGGAGCCAAACATCAGTGCAGTGGATGTTTTTTTTTTAAACAGTCTTTGTAGATAAAATCCTCATGTTGTAGAGCTTTAGGTGTGAACACACAGAAATGATGAGGTTATACCTCCACAGTGAACCATTAGTCCAAATCATTTCAACCACCAGGGGCAGAGTGGCAGAGAGAGACAGAGAGGCACAACGTCCCTCTAATTACAAGTGTCCCCATGAATAAGGTGCAAAATCAGGTTGCGGGGACCCAGGAAAGAAAAATGTCCTGTGAGTTAGTGCTTTTGCCCATTTTTCAATATCTGGCTGTTATTTACAATTTACTACATGTTAAAATAATGTATTAACAATTTAAAATGAAGAGAAACAAAAAGTTTTATTTAGGAAAAACAGTGTTGTTGTAAAAGAACAACAGATTGTGCGTGTTAAATTTGAATTTTGAACACATATTTACAATAACAAAGGGTTTTAAGCCTCAAACTCCACAACACACCAAACTCCACCATTGTCAGTGCTTCATAATGGTGATGTCGTGAACATGGCATCCTCTCAGTGTCTAAAACTACTGAACAAATCATGAAGAACTAAAACTGCGACAACTAACAATTTGGCAAGCACTGTTGCCTTACAGCTAGGGGGATGCTGGTTAGCTTCTCAGTCCGGGCCTGTGTGTTATATATATCAGAGCAAACACTTACAGTATATTTGTACGTATTCAAGTGGAATTGTCATCGCAATATTCAACAACATTATCGTATGATTTCCTCATATCATGCAGCCCTCATCAACACAAAACAACTCCTTCTTTCACTCTACTTCAGTGCGTTGAAAGTTTTTTTTCACACGTCACATGCTTCGTAACATTTTTGCTCGTGGGACCTGGCTCCACACACGGCAAAAAAGCTGAGCACCTCATGGTGTGAATAAATGAACTGCTACACACACACACTCCACATACACGACAGTACATACAGATGATACAGGACATGTAGAATGAGGTATTGTTAATCATTTGTGGAATATTCCGTGATTTCCTAGATGCTTCTATGTCTGCTTTGATTTGCTGTTCATGAAGCAATTCTCTTTTAACTGATTGCATTCAATATTCATGTAAATAATTATGAAATTCACAAACACGACAAATATCAAAGACTTCATGATCATCGGATTCCCTGGACTTCCACCTGAGTTCAATGGAGCGGTGTCTGTTCTCCTCCTCCTCGTTTTTCTGGCCATTGTGGTGGGAAACACTTTCATTTTAACCGTGATTCTGTTCGAGCGGACTCTTCGCAAACCGACATATTTCATCTTCTGCCACCTGGCAATGACAGACATGACTTTTGGCACCGCGACGCTTCCAAAAATCATTGCCAGGTACTGGTGGAATGACACGACAACATCAGTCGGCGCCTGCTTTACACAGATGTTCCTCGTCCACTCTTTGGGAACGATTAATTCGTTAATTTTGCTGATCATGGCCTTGGATCGTTTCGTTGCCATATGGCTTCCTTTCCGATATCCTGTTTGGGTCACGAACAAAACAGTTTTCATTGCTTGTGTCTTGTCCTGCCTCGTATCATTCATATGTATGCTGGGGATCGTGCTCCACGCTTTAACTTTGCCGTACTGCAACCTCAATATCATTGTACATTGCTATTGTGATCATATATCAATCACTCAGCTGGGATGTGGGGAAAATGTTATATATGTTAAAATGGTCGCTGTTGCCAATGCCATGGTTGTGCTGTTACTCCCTTTAGCTTTTATTATCATATCGTACTTTTCTATTATCGTAGCTGCTTTGAAAATGTCTCAAGTTGAGCGTTGGAACAAAGTCCTCTCCACCTGTGCTCCTCAGATTTTCATCACCTGCCTTTATTATGTGCCCAGGTGTTTCGTTTATCTCTCCAACCTCTTGGGCTTCAGGTTCGGCACTGATGCTCGTATCATTATCACGATGATGTACAGCCTCGTACCTCCTGCAGTTAATCCACTCATCTATTGTCTCAAGACGAAAGACATTAAAAAGGTTTTGACAGAGCGATTCCAAAGAAGAAAAGTGACAGTTGCACAAAGAAACGACTTAAGACAAAATACTAATTAATTTCTGTTTTCGTGTGTATATTTTCCTTAACGTCATCTGTAACTTGATTATCCTGGAAATTTAGTTTGTACACACTCCCATTCATTTACTGAACATTGCTTTATATACTTGATTATACTTTAATTCCTATTTTGTTTGTCCTAAATGTCAATGTCAAGTTTATTTATATGGTGCAAAATCTGCAAAATGTATGTATAATTTTAACATGAGCTATAAGTTGATGATTCTGTAAATATAGTTTCCACATTTTCACATTAAGATCAATTCCTCTTTTTCTGATCATAATCCACCTTGTATCTGTTTATGTTTCTAGCTTTTATTTATTTATTTTTGGTGGATGGATGGCCCAGTTGATGTCCTGGGTGTACATGTACATGAAAATATTAAAAATAATAATATAATAGAAAATTATTAAAATGTGGCCAATGTAACTTTACATGGAAAAATCACATTGATAGTAATACCTCTGTGTGTAGAGTTTCATAGCTTTACCCTCTCCAGGCTTTTTATGAAATTATAATCTGATAGGATTAAAAGAGCTTTTATTGTATCTCAATTACAAACATACTGATGTCAAGTTGATGTCACTAAATTAATTTTCTGTATGTTTCTGACACACACACACACACACGTGTATGTGTTTATAGGTATATACTGTATATGTATTTTCTGTTATTATTGTGATTGTTATTAAAATAAAGCCACCCCTGACACTGACTTTGAACTTTTTTCACTAGAGGGAGCCAAACTATCAGTATATATTCAAAGACCATGTCGCTCACTTCATTCTCCTCCACTCTATTGAATATTAATATCTTCATTGTTTTCTTTTGAGTATGTTTCCTGTGACTCAAACTCATAAAAAGTATAAAAACAGACAGAAATGCGGGGTTTATTTCACAATCAGATCTTATCTTTGTAAACCAAACAAAAGAGAGAAAAATGTCTTTCTCTCAGTGTCAACATCTGAAAACACTGTGTCACTAAGAACTTAGGCTGCAACAATTGTATCAATTCATCAATTACTAAAATATTTTCCATGACATACTAAGAACATTAAGGACATACTGTTGTACATCTGTACACGATTGCAGCCCAAATCCAAGTTCCTCCCTATGTATCTCCTTAGGCAAGATTGTTGACATGTGGATGGCACAGGTGTCATTCACATAATTGATGTATCGTACATTAGATGTTGAAGGACATCTCTTGGTGAGATGTTAATCTCGAACACCAGACATCTCGAACGGTGGTTGTTCTTCTTGTTGATTTCTGGCACCGAGGGAGGTGCAATGTTTCCCTCCACAGTGTGAAGTTCTTCATCACGGTTCAAAATTCTTCTTGTTCTTCTCATAATTTCCTGCAGGTTTATAGGAAAACAACCAAAAACACCAGTGTAACTCCTCTAGATGCAAGAATATAAAGTGACAGAAACATTGGGGTTTGTGTCCCATGGAGGGCAGCATTACACCTCTAAGTGTACAACCTGGTGGAAATTATTATTATTAGCAGTGACCTGATTGACAGTGGTCAAAAATAACTACTAAATCATTGCGGTTAAAATAACAGTAGGTATCAATTATTATAGAAAAACAGGCAGACAGAGGTGGCAGGGGGCTGGAACACAAAAAGAATGAAGACAGTGTGACAAGGCAGCTAAGAAAAAAAAAAGCAATAATTACAAAAAAGCCCCCATAACTGTCAGGATCTTAGCAATGCCTCCCTTCTCCTTGTGACATGTAGGCCTTGCTGCACACCTGAGACTCATTCTCAAACCCTGCTGCCACCCAGTCTTTGCCAGTTTGTCAGTTAACCTGAGTGCTGCACTGGCTATGACCCAGTTTGCATTTCACTATTTTTATAATTCAGTTTCGTGACCCATGTCTTCAGAGCAGCTCTGGACTCAGGCTTCAAGAAACATCCTTCCTCTGCTTGTGAATTTAAATCAGTTGACTTCAATGTTTATGCTCCAATTCAAAGTTAAAGGGGGTGGGGGGGAAATGACCAAAAAATGATGGCAAACACTTGAGAATGACATGGCTCAAACTTGAAGGACAGAACAATCTGGCAGCATGGTGAAAAGGATAATGACCAAGCCTTTATATGGAAGTGGACGAGTGATTGAAACCAGGTGTGCCCTATTAGCTGCCATGGGAGATGACAACCACTCTCTCTCTCACACACACACACACACACACACAGAAAAAGGACAACAAAACCTTAAACAAATCCAGAATTCTCTGTTTAAAATAATAACTTTGAATGAATTGTCTGTGGAATTCAGGTCAGAGACTTCAGGAGGTAGACTGAACATTATCTCACTGATTGTACCCTAAATAAACATTAAATGAAATGTGTGTTGTTGTTGTTTTTTTTTACATTTCGTTCAAATTTTATTTAGCAGGGGCAGTACATAACATAACATGACATAAGGCAACTAACAGATCAAGAAAAACAGATTATAAAACTCTAAATTCTCCAATGGAAATGTAGCAGTGAGTCGAGATGCGAGGTATAATAGGAACTACAGTCCTAGGGCTTTATAAATGAACAGCATGAGAGGTTGATTCCTTCTCAATTGAAAGGACAGATTATAATTAAATCAAATAATTTCTTCTACGTCACTTTGCACATCATTGCTATGACTGGTGTCCAAAGGTAAACAAGCGATATCCTCAAACACGGGCACGTAGCTGCTAAAAGGTAGATGCGTGTTTAAAATATTCTCCCATTGCTCAAACTTACTGGAGGACAGACCCTCGTATTTCTGTTGACGTGCACCAGAACAACGGTTCTGTTTGAATAATGCGCCCACGGGCAAAATGCCTTGCTGTTCATGTCCATGTTTGACGACGGAGAACTGTCCGTACTCAGACTCTGAGCAGGTGAACGTGCTGTCTGTTTCACTGTCAGATGAGACGGTTGCGGCGGCGGAATCGGCAGGTTTAGCCCCCAGGAGAACTTCACTTGACGTGCTTTGCTCCAGAGGAGCGTTTAGTTTGCAGATTTCTTCACATGTGAGACATTGCACGGGTTCTGGAAGCTGTGACTGTGGAACCGTCTTCATAAAAGCAGGTGACGTGAGCTGCGGTTGCTCTGCATCAAGCCTACTAATCAGCTGTTTGTCTGGAGAAGCCGTGACGCTAGGTGTAAGGGGACATTTGGCTGTCTCTTCACTGGAATCCTTCTTCTGAAATCCTGTCAACAGCATCTTCAAATCCCTCCACTGTTTAGAATCAGCTTTCACGCGCTTTGTGCCGTAGAAGTGCTTGTGACAGCTGAGCTTCAGCGAGGCGGAGTCTGACTGAGACGCACTTGAAATGCTGCCGATTTCACAATAATCCAGCTCACTCTTGGGCTGTGGGTGAATATTTGAAGGACTGGCATCAGAGTACAAGTCGACACTTGTCCTCTGCTGATCAGCACCCGTTGGCTCACGTTGTCTCTCTTTTCCCGCAGATGCAGCATTTGTGAGAGGACGGTTGTCATCAAAACAGAAAGCTGCATTGTCGGCCCCGTCCTCTGTCTTCTGTGGCAAACTTTGACGCTGTGAATTCCGTCGCCTCACTCTATAAAAGACAACAAACATTCCGATAATAACCAGGCCAGAGGTCAGTGGAAGGATCACAGCTATGAGCCACAGAGACGCGCTGCCCTGCGTTTCAGAGCACCGATCACTGCTTCCTGTCGTGGAGATGCAGATATCACAGGCGGAGTCGGAGAGGTTATGTAAACAGATGCAGGATCTGTTCTGCCCAATGGGTCCACAGCTCCACTGGTCTGGACATTGTCCAGAGAGACAGTGTCTTCTGGCAGGGTCCTGATCGGAGCAGGGCGAGGGGAGGCAGAAACCTGGAGAGACACAGCTGGACTTCGTGAGAGACCTGCTGGGCCTGATGTCCACCATCACGTTGTGTCCGGTGGCAGGCAGAGTGTAACCAGTCACAGTGAAGTCCTGAAGGCATCCAGAGAAACCTGTCAATACATAAGCACATTTTACATCAAATTGTTTGATTCCAATTCAGTTAAATTTTTAGTTCAGATTAGACAGTTGACGTTGATAACAACGACTGTGTATGTGCACACTGATACCTTTTTACATGCGTCATCAACAACAGGAATTACATATTTATGAGTCAACTCAGTTCATTTTAAGTCACTTTCATAAGACTAAATAATACACAAAAAACATGCAAAGATACTCAATTGCAACAACATCAGATTGGGATCAGGGTCCAAAATCAGCTGATTTCAATTGGAAATTGCTGTAAGGGTGTTTTCATACCTTTATTTTGTTCAGAATTATGTGGGAACTTTGCGGTGTAATGTTCTCTGGATGGTGATACACCAGTGTTCAGTAGTTTGACCATTTCCAATTTGAGTGAACAGCTAGGTTATGCCGAGAAAACAATACCACATGTCAGTCCCTGACAAAAGTCTTGTCACTTGGGTACAAGTTGACCTCAAGTGCCCCTCAAATATATGTCTAATCAATTTTTTTTTACAAGAAATGGCTAATTTCAATCCCAACAGCTTTTGAAATAATGTTTTGGTGCCAAACGAAACTGTTGAAAAGCATTCTATCACTTTTCACAGCTTGGTAAAGCCCACTGAGTCAGTTTTTGCAAAGACAAAAGTCTTGTCGCCGATGCACCCAATCCTCGATTACAGCCTCACCTGTGATCAATAAATGATCAATCAATTAGTGGATGTGTATAAAAAGAACCCCAGCACACCAGACCTTCACATCAACTGCAGCTTGACCTCTGACAACATTTTCAACAGATTCACCCTGAGACCAAAGCATTGATTATCAAGAGGCTGAAGACCAGATCCACTGCTGAGGTGGCTTCAATGTGTCACAGCGTCAAGTACGAAGAATAAGAAAAAGATTTGAAGACACTGGAGATGTTTTTGACAAGCCCAGGTCCGGCAGACCCCGCAAGACAACTGCTCGGGAGGACCGTTTGTTGGCTCGAAAATCCAAGGCCAGCCCCTTTTCCACTACATCTGATGAAGATGAGAAGAACATATACCTTCTCCTGGAGGCTAATAATGACCTATTTACTGGACAGTTTGTATTCCAAAGACGCATCAGGTACTACCTGGTACTACCAGGTACTACTAGAGTACTACCACCCTCTCTAGACGGTCTCAGCCCAGTAGTTTTGAAAGCACCATAAATCTCACCTGGCTGCTGGAGCTTTGCGTCGTCTGTCAGAGCTGCGCCCAGAACGATCTTTTCCACACGAGCCGGAGTGAGGTCCATGCGTCTGTCAGTGATGTTCAAGACTGCTTTTCCATCCAGAGTGAGAAACATGACGTGTCCACCGCTGGACAAGGACAGGACATGCCAGAGGCCGTCAGCCACTGTGGCGTCCACAGTGAACTCTAACAGGTGTCCCGACTGTGACTCTTTAAAGAGGCACAAAGGCTTTCTGTCTTTTATCTGAATGAGATGGAAAAAACTGGTTTATGTTTCCACTATAAATACAATAACAATGTATGTAACGTGTATCTAAATGATTTTCATACTCACCGTCAACACAATGAATCCCGTCTGTCCGATAACAAACAATAATACTCCGCTGTCTTTGGTCCTAAACTTGATGCTCATCACTGTTTGGTCTTTGTCGCTTCCCTCGTTTTTGTCACTGAGCGACTCTTTTAGCAGGAAGTCTCTTCTGAATCGCTCCTTGATGACATACTCTACGTAGTCATTCCCGCTGAATCGCAAAACAACTTCCGCTGACATTTCTGTTAAAAAAAAAGTGGAACACAAGGTATTTCTAACCCATCCAAAAAAAATTAAACTAATGTTGGATCTTTCAAATTAAGATATGAATCAAATATAACATTTTCTTGAACCCAGGTTTCATAGTATAGCATTTTATCTTGCCTGTGGCACAGTCGCTTCCAATAAAAGGGCTCTTGCACTCACAAACGAAGTCAGACCAGACGTCACGGCACACACCACCATTTTTACATGGGTCACTGTGACAGGGTGACACTGTTGCTCGAGGACACCTTAAAAACAAAGGTTAAAAAGTTATAGCACTCACTCATGACACAGTGTTAAGTTGTGTTTAATTTTAAATGCATCCCCTAAACCCCACTTTACAACCTCCCACTTTGAAAATTAGTAGGCACTTAATACTTTTAACTAAGCATGTAGACGGTGGGAAGATGACCTGCTGACGTTCAAACAGAGCATGAAAATAGAGAAGAAAGGTGATTATTTCAGACACTGCTGATCTACCAGTCATCAGAGGATAATGAAGGAACTGTTTTGAGATAAATCAAATTGCCACACAACCCAAGTAACCAGAAGACCATCTCATATCTCACAATGTGTTGAACTTTGAAGAGGATGGGCAGTACAAAACCACAACAGATGCCGCTTCACTTGTTCTCCATTGTACCAATTAAAGTGGCCAGTGAGCGTATTTTCTGCGTTAAATACTTGTATTTGTTCTTTCTTGCACACAGGCTCAACCAGTCTGTTGTGGTAAAACGGGAGCTAAGCCAGAAGGTGAAGCTCTCGATTTACGACCTACAGTATGTTCCAACCCTCACTTATGGCCATGAGCTTTGGGACCAAGAGAAGGAGATCGCGAATGCAGGCGGATGAAATGAGTTTCCTGTGTAGGGGCGCCAGATTCAGCCTTAGAGATAGGGTGAGGAGCTCGAACAACAAAACCGCTGCTCATCCACGTTGAGAGGAGCCACCTGAGGTGGTTTGGGTCATCTAGTTAGGATGCCTCCAGGCCTGGGGAGGTGCTTCATGTCCTTCCAGGAGGAGACATTGGGGCTGGAGGGATTACATCTCCTGACATGCCTGGGAACGCCTTTGAGTCCCCTTGGAGGAGCTGGCACAATTCGCTGGGGAGAGGACTGTCTGGGCTTCCTAGATAACCCAGATAAGTAGAAGACAACAACAAATTTTAAAAACCTTTTTACTAACAGCTTTATAGGCTTACCTATCACGAATGTTGTACGTTGCCAGGGCCGTTGACGGTCTGAGCTGGATGCCATTGACGTGAATGTTTCGAATACATCCAACAAAGTCATGGGTTTTTATCGGTGCAGGTTGCAGAGAAATAAACTCAATTGTCCTCATTCCTCCAAATGTCATATTATTGTTGCCGACGTCCAGGGTCCTGATTAAAAAAGAAGTTGTATATGAATATAGGCTGAAAAGGCTGAAAATAGAGATTATGAACAAGTAGTCGTGTATTTCTCTGCTACCTCTCTGAGCTGCTGCTGTCGCTCTGGGAAAAACAAAACCCGCTGTTCTCAACATCAGTGCAGTTGTCCACATGTAGAGAACCCATCTGTTGAAGGCCCAAAGCTTTACTCCAGTTTCTCATCTCACAAATATGATTGATTGTGTGTTTATGCAGACATGTTGAATACTCACACTGCCAATCCTCCTCACAGAGACGCTGTGAAAATGTCCATCTGCCACTTGCTTTTTAGTCTGCAGTCTCACTGGTCCTGAGCCCAGGTTGTAGGAGAGATGTATGGTCCCTTCCAGTATCTCCAGAGCAAAATAATCCCTGTTGGACAATCCTCCCGGGTTGTAAATTAGCATGGAATTACTCTGCACTGTTGCAAACTCGAGAGAAATTAAATTAGTCCTGCGGTCTAATGGGGGAAACTCCATAAAGGACAGTTCCTCGAAGCCATAACTGTTTTCCTCACAGTGCACCCCAGTGACTCCTAAAAAAAAAGATTAAATACATTAAATAATAGGAGGTTTTCTGTGGCAACGTGATACTGCAATTTGAGCAAAAAATAAATATAAATCAGTTTCATGAAGTGATACGTTTGTAAAAAAGTAAAAGAAGTGATACACATTATAACATGAAAGGTTTTGTGTAAAAACGTAATACATATCGCATTATAACAGTTTAACAAAATAATACATAACTTAATTGACTTTATTGTAAAAACGTGATCCGTATCATGACTTTATTATAAAAACGTGACACGTATCAGGTCATAACATGAAAACTTTATTGTAAAAACGTGATTACTAAACATGAAAAATGTTTAGTAAAAAGTGTAATACATATCACGTTACAATGTATTTTCATCCAAATATCTCTGTGGCTGCATGACAGACTAACACATTTCTCAGATATTCTTACCAAAGGGACACTGACATGAGAATCCTGTCACTGAGTTGACACAGTTTCCCTGGAAACAGGAGTTTGATTTACAGTGATCGATGATCTGCGCACATGTTTCACCTGGAAAAATGCATTTCATACAGACCATATCCACATCAAGTCATTTTTTTATATTTCATATATAAAACCTGAAATAATAATAATGATTAAAAAAAATCTACCTTCAAATCCAGGCTCACAGTGACAGTAATACCCATCCTGTTTATGAATACAAGTTCCTCCATTCTGGCATTTTACCTCCAGGCATTTTTCTCCATCAGTGGAGCAGAAGGAGCCAGAAAATCCACTTTGACAGTGACAGTAGAAACTTCCTGCTGTATTCTCACACGTGCCTTCATTTTCGCAGGGATTCGCCTCACATTCGTCATTGTCGTCTTCGCACAGTGTCCCACTGAAGCCAGCGGGACAGGTGCAGTTGAAAACCTCCTTCTGCGGTGACACAAAGATCACGCCAAGGCTTTCGAGCACAGCAACATCCTGGCTGATGTAAATGTTTTTGTTGCACACTGCACCGTTCTGACAAAGGCTGGTGAGACACGGGTCGCTGGTGATGTGAGATATGCTCACATTGCTCTGAGACTCCAGTAGTTTCTTATGGGCAGTCGAGATGCCTCTGGCTACCTCTCTGCTGAGATACTCACCGTTGTAATTTTTCACCGCAGCCAACATGAGGATTTCACTGCCGATACTTTTGATTCCAAATACATGCGTCTTCGAGGCCTGTTGGTTAAACAGACTGTCCAGAGCTTTCACAAACCTCAAATACTTGTTCGATAAGAACTCTTCCATTGAGGATGAGGACACGTAGAACAAAATACAGCTGTCTATAGAGGCGTTTGTGAAGCCTTTGTACTTCACATAGATGCTGTTGTTCACTGGCACGTGAAACTGGTCTGCAGCCTCGATGGTGACGTTAAACGTAGCCTCGCCTTGAAAAGGGGACGACCACAACTCACATGTGCCGTTGGGTATCGTGAACATGTTCAGTGGCCCACTTTTGACACTGCAGGTAAATGTATCGGCCTCATCCGGATCTTCCGGGTGGACGTTTCCGAGCATACCCCCTTGGAAAGAACTACCAAAATATTTCACCTCGATGAAGATATTCCTAGGCAGTGAGGGGTTGTCGTTTTCGTCCACTATCCGGATATGGAACGTTGTTGTGGATGACAGCACGGGAATCCCTGCGTCTCTAACAGCCAGCAGAATCCGATATATGGGCGTTAATTCCCTATCAATAGGCCTTGTTGTGAATAAAACTCCGTCAGGAGTCAGTGAAAAAGCACTATCTGTAGAAGGGTTTACTAACCAGTACATAAAAGGCCCCTGATTTGGTGGAATATCCAAATCTGATGCGTTTAACCTGGTAACGATGGTACCTTGAGGCTGATTTTCCTTCACTTGAGCCTTGGTTAATGTAAGTTTCGGGGTGTTGTCGTTAATGTCGCCAATAGACACGAGCACATTGGTAGTGCCAGTGGCTGGTGGAGAGCCATTATCAGTAGCTGTAACGGTCAGGTTATAAATTTCAAACGTTTCTCTGTCAAGAGGAGAATTCACTGAAATAACGCCACTAAGTGGCTCAATGGCAAACGACAAGTTTGTGTTTCCACCTTCAATGCTGAAGAAGACACGATTCCAGTCCAAGATGGAGTCCTGATCCAGAGCACTAACTGTTATCACAGATGTCCCAACCGGGCTGTCCTCTGTCACATTCGCCAAATAAATCGCAGAGGTGAACACGGGTGCATCGTTAGTGTCAAACACACTGATGTGGACCAAACTTTCATCCACATTCACTCCGGTGATGACACCGGAGTTCTTTGCCAGAACTTTTAAAACTATATCACTGTTGCTGTGTTTCCTCAAACTGCCGGTTGTGTAGATTTCTCCAGAGAGTTTGTGAATATTGAAGCCCATATGTTTATTTTGGCCAAACATGAGGTAAAACACCTGACCTTCGGGGCCCTGGTCATCATCTGTGGCTGTTATCTTCCCCACAACAGTTCCAACAGGCACATTTTTAAAAACTGAAAAGTTAAACTCCATCTTTGTGAACGCAGGTGTGAACTCATTGACGTCCACGATCTGGATGACAACATGAGCCAAAGTAAATAAATTATGACCCCCAATATTTGAGGCTTTGACTGTCACGTCAAAGATCTGCTCTTGCTCATAATCAAACACATCCAAAGTGGTGATTGTGCCACTCCTTGGGTCAATGGCAAATTTATCCACATGGCCTGCAATAAGGGAGTAGACTATTTGTGCGTTTAGGCCTGAATCAGCGTCTGTAGCTTTCACGTCCAAGACATTTGTTCCAATTTCTGAGTTTTCAGGCACTAAAGTGAGAAACTCTGAGAACGATAACACTGGGGGATTGTCATTCACATCCATAACCACAATTGTAATATTCATCATGCCTGTTTTTGAGATCCAGCCACCATCTGTGGCTTTGATTTGAAGATGGTAAATAACTTCTCTTTCAAAGTCGAGCTCTTTGGTCAGTGTTAGCAACCCAGAGACTTCTCCTACAGAGAACAGTAATGGTAGATTTGCTGGGACGATGCAGTACGCGATCACACCATTGGGACCATAGTCTCCATCTTCTGCTTGAATTCTGCCAATAACAGATCCCGCTGGTAAGTCCTCAGGAATGGAGAAAGTGACGTTTGGCTCTCTAAAGCTCGGAGAATATTGATTCCTCCCCGTAATTTCAAAAGTGACGTGAGTCTGTGAAGATAAAGGCGGTATGCCCTGGTCTTTTGCGACAACTATTAAAGTGAGAAACGAGTTTATGCTCTCTGTCAAACTTTGCTTTAATTGGACTTTCCCATCGTCGGCTTGGATCCAGAAGAAATCAGATGCATTGCCTCCATTTAAAGAGTACTGGATACCAGCACTGCTATTACTGACATCCAGATCTACTGCCGTAAACTGGACCACCTCATTTCCCACAGCCATGTGATATGGGATCGCAATCAGAGGCTGCAGAGGCAGGAACATTGGTGGGTTGTGATTATACAGCTCTAATCTTATGGAGACCGTGGTGTTACTGTACAGGGGAGCACTGCCACAATCAAAAGCAGTGACAGTAAACTGGTAGATATCAAAAGTTAATGTCTGTAACATTAATGGCTGCTTCGTATAGATTTCACCAAAAGAAGCACTCACCCAAAACTCCTCGATTGGAGGTTCAATAACGTATAAAATCTCACCATTCTGCCCAATATCTGCATCTGTCGCAACAACCTGCAACACAAAAACCTCTTGATCTTTCGTTTCAGGGAGGACAGCGTTGTAAAAATGATTGGAAAATACTGGTCTATTATCGTTAACATCTGTAATTATGATTGTGACGTCTGTGCTTATGCTCCATGCTGAATCGTTACAGTTTACCCTCAGGACATAATGATCCTGCATCTCTCTGTCCAGAGGTCTTTCAACTGTGACGTAGCCAGTGGTAAAGTCAATATTAAAAGCCATATTATCGCTTTGGTCAGCAATAGAGTAATTAACAACTGCATTAGGACTAGTGTCATCATCAGTTGAGGTGACTTTTACAACTGTGTGCCCAACCGGGGAATCCTCAGGTACCTCTGCAAGAAAAATGTGTGGAAACCGAGGTGGGTTGTCATTCCTGTCCAGAACAGCAATGATAACAGTTGTTCTGTCTTTATAAAGAGGATTATCTATCTCTGCAGCTTCAACAATCAAAGTGAACTCAGGGACGTTTTCTCTGTCTAGACTGTCAGTGGTGCTCAATAAACCATTTTCAGGGTCAATGGTAAAAAAGTGATCATCGTTTCCTTCTGCTATGTTGTACCACACTGTGCCGTAACTGCCAGAGTCGGCATCGATCGCGAGAATGTCACAAACCCACGACGGTGGGGAGTTCTCGAAAACCTCACACCTGTACTCAGCTTCTGTGAACTGCGGGAAGTTGTCGTTTACGTCACTGACGTTTACGCGGATTTCCGCAAACGATGAGAACGGCGGCGACCCGGAGTCTCTGGCTTCCAGCAACAAAGTAAACTCCTTTTTGTTCTCATAATCCAGAGGCTTCTCTACTATCAGCACTCCACTGATTTGGTCCACGTGGAACACATCTTCATAGTTTCCAGAAGATATATAGAAAGAAACAGGTTCGGCTCGGACGCTCACAGCAGAGACCAAGGCGACTAATGTTCCTACTGGCTCGTCCTCGGAGAAGGAATAATTCAGAACGTCCACATTCATCTGTGGAAAGTCAGAGACATTTTGAAACCTGATACTCATGGTTGTGGTGTCAGATTTGGGGTTTTCTTCTGCATCTTCCACATGTATGTTGACGATGATATCTTCTGCCCTCCGCAGAGCTCTTGAGGTGAACACGGTGCCGCTGTATGGATCAATGTAAAACAGATCTGAACTTGGGCCAGAAAGTGAATAATGTAGATCTGCGTTCATGTCAGTGTCATCGTCTGTTGCACTCACGGCACAAACGATGGAGCCTGTGGGGGGGGGAAAAAAATCAGGAAGCAAATAGCACGACAATGTAAATGGGGAACATAAAAAACACAAGGGTTACATGTGGGGTTTGAGTCCATTTGAACATACTATAATAATAAATCATGTTAAAATCAATCAAAGTAGAAAGACTCTGAAAAGTATCATTTTCAAAAATGGCATTGCCCATACAAGTTAAATTTTTTGAGGGTTATAAGTGCATATATACGTCCAAGTGCCATGATTGGCTTGTGTCATGGACTCTCCCACACTCTCAATCATTTCCTATTTTTTCCTTATTGGTTTATGCCATGCTTTTTGTCGTGTAAGACACACTAAGAATACAAGGAAACATTTGTATGTGTTCGACTGTGGTGGTCTGCACACAGTGGTGGCCTTCGTAAGGAAAGACTCTGACCTTAAGGGTTATTCTCAACCTATTCTTAATCTTATAACGACATACTTATTGAAACTTTTTAATTAATTCAATGTTTTATACATATAATTATAACACAAAGCTCTCACCTGGAGGCAGTTCAGAGGGCACGTGTGCCACATAGGGACTGTTTGTAAACTGAGGCCAATGGTCATTGATGTCTCCAATAATCACAGTGACGAGCACTGAGCTCGACAGAGGCTCAGTGGGATGTTTGTCGCTGCTAATCACTGTCAAATTGTAGATGGCTACTGTCTCCCTGTCCAAGACATCGGTCGTTAGCAACTCTCCAGATGTTTCCTCAATGGCAAAAGGTACGTCAGGGTTATCTGTGAAATATCTGTGGGGAAAACAGTCCATTCTCTGTCAGTGTATTGCACTATATTGTTGTATTAAGCCATGTGCAGCAGCATAGAGGCAATTGTACAAAACAGAAGTTTTTTAAAGTGATGATGTATGTACTACATTATCAATACTAACTGTGCTGCATGTCATTCTTTCTGTACAGACGCAGAAACACAGATTTTAGCCATTTAACAAAAGGTTCACCGAACAAACTCTATGTCTGCTTAAGCCGGTGACATCATAAGAATATGTTTGGTGCTTTATTTCACCAGTGGACCGTCTTTTCTTGCTGGAACCTGAAGATTGTTAACAGCTCAATCCCTGAACCAAAGTCCAGAGAGAAAATCGGCAATTTATCATCATGGCACACAGGAGTTATTCCACTGCTGCCTCCATCAGTAAGTTAATACTGTATATGCATTCTTGTCACTGTGTTTGAACCAATTCAAACAGCTTCTGTTTCCCCACAAGCTATAAACGCTACATTTATCCATAGACTTTCCATGTCCATTAAAGTTTGGAAGAGTTAGTGGTTTAACCTTTGTTTGTCCTCAGAAAATGGAAACATATTTTTAAGATATTGCAAACTTCAGCAGGCATAGACATTATTGGGTGTACTTTCTGTTATCTGGCCAAGTTTCTTTTTTATTTGACCTTTGGTCACTGCTGGCAACCATGCTGTCCGTTTCCAGCTTGCAGGCAGGTCCACAGTACTATCTCCTTAAGTTCTGTTTACCTTATTTCACTATTGAGTCCGTCATCGTGGTCAGACGCTGTTATCATGGCAAACACCGTTCCTGGTGGACTGTCCTCGTAGACTATGGTGTTGTAGACTTCCTCAGTAAACTCTGGTCTGTGATCATTCACATCGTCCACGATGACATGCACAGTAAGAGTTCCTGTTAATGGTGGCAACCCTTGAAAATAAAAAAAGTGACATTCATGATCAAAATGCTTGACGTGATTGCTCAAACAGAAATGAAACTATGTCTGAGATATGATACAGTATATCTAATATTTCATGATTTTGTTGTTGTTATAATTATTAGACTTGACGAAGAGAGAGTTTGTGTTGTGAGTAGCAGCAGAGCAGGAACAGGTGGGACCAAGAAGCGTTTATCTTATCAAATGACTGAACAACTGGGTTTTTTGAGCTGTAGAATTCAGATCTGAAATCTTTTGAGGACATTTTGTTGCGTTTTCCTCAGTGTGTGTTGACATTAAACAAATCACTTCCTCTGTGCAGCGTGGGAATGTTGCCAGGCTAAATAAGATCTTAACACTGTTAAACTGAGAAAAACAGTCATGTCGAACCAAGAGGCTTAATCAGCATTATGAGAACTAAGTTGACAAGTGGTATGAACTTGACATGAAGTGCTACAGTTTTGAAAAAGGCTAGCATTGTTGGCTCACAGCAAGAAGATCACCAGTTTCAATACTGAGTTGAACCTAGGGCTGATTAAGGGTTAAACCAGCAGTCAAGGCCCTGGTATTCTTCCGCGTCAGGGTCCTGTAGTATCCTACTTCACCGGGTAGCGGTACAGTAAGTCTGGACGCAGGGACTAGGACGCAGTCCTAACAAAGAAGAACTCCCTCAGACATGTCTGGTTCACAGATGAAAGGACCGTCGGGGTTTGAGCCAGATCGTGGGTCGCCAGGTTGAGTCTTGGATGACTATCCTTGGCGACTACTTCTACTGTTGCCGAAATGTTGGTGACTTGGGCTGTACCTATTGGTGGGGCAAGAAGTTTAGTTGTGCTGTCCACACACCAAAATGTGGGAGTTGCGTGTTGATGAAGCAATTCACGTTATGCGTATGGTGCGCGTTGGGTTTGAACGCACTGTGCACAAGTATGCCAGGGCCCTCAGGCTGTGAGGGGTGGGAATAAACTTTGATTTAGGACTTTGAACAGTGGAAGGTGGCATTTAATTCCTTGTTGTACGGCCTGCCTGAGTGTGCTGCCAACGGAATCATCTCCTCCATTGGCTGCACACTCGTGAGGATCCAGCCCTTGGTTTGAGATTGAGAGTGAATGAGTTTTCAATACATGGAACTAATATTACCTGAATCAACTGCAGTAATAGTTATGATATATAGTGATTCCTTCTCTCTGTCCAGGCTGTGTAAGATCTGAAAGGTGCCATTGGGAGTAATGGAGAATGAACCGTCTCTGTTACCATTCTGTATGGAATAAGAAAGTTGGCCGTTGACCCCCAAATCTTCATCCAAAGCTGAAACCTGGTCAAAAAAACCAAAAACAATATAAGGAGTCCAAAAATAAAAAAAACAAACAACATTTTGTAACCTACATTGAGTTAAATAACACGCAGAAGCACCTGATGTGTCAGCAGAGACGGGTCCTCCTCATTCTCCAGGACGTGTATGATCAGTGTCTCAGGAGAAAACTGGGGCACAAAGTCGTTAACGTCCAACACTGTGACTCTGAAAGCAGCCACAGCAGATCTGGGTATGTTTCCCCGATCTAAGGCTTTTATCACAAGGTCATAGTTCGAGTCCTTCTCTCTGTCCAGTTTTCCCATGACTGTTACTACACCTCGAACTGCGTCCACCATAAACGGACTCGTCTGGTTCAGCATGTAGCGCACTTGTCCGTTCGGCCCGTCGTCTTGATCATGGGCCTGAACCTGGAACAAGCTCGTACCTCTGGGGACGTCCTCTCTCACTGTCAGCGTGTAGACGTCTTGTGAAAACTTAGGGTCATGGTCGTTTGCGTCCTTGACGTGCACCGTGAGACTCATAGTGGTCTCCATCCTGGGTGAGCCTCTGTCCATAGCGGTTATAGTCAGAGTCAGAGCGTCCACGTGTTCTCTATCTAATGTCTCCTCCAGGTAGACGTGTCCACTCCTGTCACCGATGCTGAACGTACCACTAGAGGAGCCAATTAAATAATATAAGACGTCCCCGTTGGACCCAGCGTCCTCATCCTCAGCATGTACAGTCGTGACAATAGCGCCAACTGCAGTGTCCTCTGGTGCGCTGACACTTTTGGCCGACACAAACACGGGGGCGTTATCGTTGACATCGAGGACGAGCACAGTGACGTGTGCGGTGGCGGTGAGCTGTGAGGACGCCGGCTGCTGGACACAGTCATGAGCTGCCACAGTCAGATTATATGCGGACTGTCTCTCTCTGTCCAACTCTTTGTTGAGACACAAACGACCAGCTGAGTTTATGAAGAAAAGTGTCTCTTTGTCGCCGTCAAGCACTTTGAGTTTCAGCTCTCCACTGTCACCTGGTGGAGGAAAAGGGGAACATTTTACGAGATAGTAACTGTAACAACATGGTAATATGTTTGGAATAGTGACTTAATATTATGATAACATATTATTTCAGTAGGAAACACTAAGTAATGGCCTGGTAATCTATGGAAAATGTGTGTATAGGACATTAAGGAGGATGAATTTTAACCTAATACTATGGTATGGTGTTAACCGTTAATGAGACACGACACACAAGTTGTTTTGTTCTCATTAATTATAGCAAAGCGAGCCCAAAGATGGAGATTGGTGGGAAGCGGAACTTGCTAGTGAACTGCCTTACCATTTTTTGACTAACATAAAACAAAGTGGTATCATTTGTGTAGGTGATTGTTGATTCGTTGGCGTTGACAAATGATGGAACGGTATTAGTTTAATCTGGTTGTCGATACCAATCTTTAGTTATGGCCTTGATGTACCTGTAACCATCAGTTATAATGTAGTTTATAATTACATTCATTTGTTTTGTTGTATTTGTGTTTTGTTTGTGACTTTCTCTAGTATTTATATCAGGTTTGGTTATTCCAGTTTCCAGTTTCATGTCGTAGTTTCTTTCTTGTGTCACGACCCCTGGATAACCTTTTAGACATTTAGTCTGTTTCGACTTTTTGTTGCTGTGTTTCTGTTTTATTTTTGTAATTCTTCCTAGTGTGTGTACCTTGTTAAGTTTGACTTCCTGTCCTGTCTTCCCTGTTGATTGTCTGCCCTGCCCTAATGTGATTCACCTGAGTCCTATGTGTCTCACCTGTTTTTGATTATTCCTGCTTCTCTAGTGTAGTTCTTTGTTGGGTCGTCTTGTTTGCTTCATGTCAAGTTTTATTCCTGTCTGCTGATCTGCTTTTCATTTGTTCCTTTTTTCAGTTTTTGTTTAACACGTTTTGCCTTTTGTTTGTTTGATTGATTGAGTACTTTTTTACACTGTCTGGTCAGGATTTACTACAGTAAAAACATTAATGAAATTACTTCTAGATATTTGTTGGCTAAAATACATTTAGTTTACTTAATTTCCTACTTTTTCTGTTGTAGTTTCTTCCTTGTGAGTTTGGTTGAGATTTAATTCCTGTCTTAATCCTAATTCCTCCCTCTTTGGTTGTCTGTCCCTGCCTGGATTTTTCGTCTTTGCTCCTCAGTCTCTTTGTTGGTTCCATCTGTTCTGTTATGACTCATACAGAAGGTACTTGTGTTTATATATCACACTTATTAGCATTTGGCTGAACTGTAAAAAGTGGATTTAATTGCATAGACGCATAAATCCCTCTCTGGAGGCACAAGTCTTTTGTGAATGAAGACTGCAGGATGAGCAGTTAATATGAAACGACCTCTAACTATTGATGAACTAAAAACTATTTTTGTTTGCTTAATTTAAAATGGTTTCATCATTTTTGTACTTGTACCACTCACCTTCATCCTTGTCTGACACGTTCAGGGACAGGAAACAAGTGCCAACCCGCGCGTCTTCCAGTATTGAAGCGGAGAAGTTATCCTGGCTGAAAACAGGGGGGTTGTCGTTGACATCCAGGACACTGAAGTAAACCCTGACACTGGACACCTGCAGACCCCCCTGCTGCAGCACCACTGTGAGAATGTAGAACCTCTGTGCTTCGAAATCCAGGCTGCGGGATAATAGGAACTCTCCCGAGAGAGGGCTGAGGAGGAACAGGTTCTCTCCGTCATCCTCCTGCACTGAATATGTGATAGGCGTGAGAGCCTGGGACTCTGCCTCCACCTTTCCCACAACTGTTCCTGCATGTCATCACGGGGCAGATTTTAGAAACATTATCAAACACAGAAATGTGTTTATAATCCTACAAATTATAAATACCATAATATTGTTTTTCAAATGTTGGAAAGTTGTTATATTAAGGCAGGAAATTAAAAATTGAAATACTGGCTTCAATGATAACAATGGCACAGCGGGAATATTCTTAAAATAGCACTTCAACAAATGTGTTATCAGCAGATTAAGCACAGAGCAGCTAGCTATTATGAGTTGGAAATGCTAAATGGTGGTGAACAGTAAATCGATACAGTGAAATATTATGCGATATTTGGTGTGGCAATATAATACCGGTTTTGAGACACCGCAAGTATAATATTTTATGAGTATAAACTAATGTCACAATTACATATTAAACTTTTCCGTGTCATTAAAAAAATCCATTGATGTTTACGTCCACTAGATGGCGCCAAGTGCTCACTCTCAGGATAGTATATCACATATATACATGATTTTGCAGATACGCAGTATTATGCAATATCATGATAATATCGTATTGTGACTTAAATATTGTGATAATATCGTATTGTGACTTAAATATCATGATAATATCGTATTGTGATTTAAATACGATAATATCGTATTGTGATTTAAATACGATAATATCGTATTGTGATTTAAATATGATAATATCATATTGTGACTTAAATATCGTGATAATATCGTATTGTGACTTAAATATCGTGATAATATCGTATTGTGATTTAAATATGATAATATCATATTGTGACTTAAATATCATGATAATATCGTATCGTGATGTTTCTGGCTAACATAAAAATCGTCAGTACTCCAATTCCAATCCAATTTTAACTCTCGCTCTCTTTCGCTCATAAAATTTTCCAGTCGATATTTAACATAAACAATATATTTATGCTCCATTGTTGTTGTTTTGTTGCTTCCTCTCATCATGTGATCATTCTCAACTGCTGAACAAAAGCAAACACACTTTTAATTTGCAATGTCCGCCTGTTGCTGACGCACTAAAATCTATCAGAGTAACCGTTTTAACAGCTAGAGGTCACTGTTGTACACATTTAACGTTTTCTGCAACGTGTTTGTGTCTAATTTACACAAGGAAGGAAGGCGTCAGTGCATGGGCGACTAACCTGGAACTGTGTCTTCTTTTACTTGAAATGAATAAACGCTCTTGGAGAAAACCATCTGTGTTCTCCATCTGTTTGGAGAGCGCAGGCTGGCTGCATAAGACTCAGGCCCAGCATCGACAGATGTGCGAGACCAGGGGGGAAGCATACGCTGCCCTGAGACAGTATCTACAAACTTAGACTCGCTGCTCACGTTCATTGTGCTTCCAGGTGAGGATTTATGAGAAGAAGCAGAATTAAACACCTGAGGAGCAAACCAAAAAAAGAAAGAAATTACTCTCAGTTTCTTCTCAGGGTGAAAAAAAGTATAAATTGGCACATTTTGAAGTACCCAAATGCGCTGAAACCTTAAAGGGACAGCTCAGGTTTTTGTGAAGTTTTTTGCCCAAGAGCGATGATGAGCTCACCACCATTTCTATTTTCTAATTCTGGTATTTACTCTCACTGATGACATGGCTGACGGCAGGGACAGAAGGAAGTACTAATTTTAATTAGTACTTCCTCATAATGCGAATAAATTAAAAGTTATTTTGCGGCTGGAAAACTGCTCACTCCTCGCACCAAAGTCCATAGAGAAAACCAGAGATTTTACATCACAGCACAAACAATGTTGATCCACTGCTTCATCCATCACTAACCTCAAAATGAAGTTATTCTTTGACTTTGGTGTTTTAAATCCTTTGTTTGGTCACACAAACTTACCAAACGAGGCAGCAGTAGACCTGCAGCTGTGAGCTTGAATCGCTGATTTTCTCCATGGACTTTGGTGTTGGGGATTTAGCTGTCTACGAACTTCAGGCTCAAGCTTAAAAAGACTGTTGTAACAGAGAGATAAAAAAAGCATACACACGAGGTGAGCCTTTTGTTAAGAGACTAAAATCTGATGATCCTATTTTCCCCTGCCAGCAGCCATGTTATCAGTGAGAGAGAGACACTGCAAGAAACCTGAACTATCCCTTTAAAATGTAATTAAATCAGACTATAAATTCAGTCACTGCAGCACCAATAGGTCAACTTACCAAAAAGTGAAATGTTAAAATTATATATTTTCCGTTCGGTTCCATGACAGATTTTTTACTTCTGTGGTCACAAGTAAACGACAAATTGTAAACAAAACAAAAACAGAAATGGCATCAAAAAATATACGAAAGTGCACAGCATGACCTCCAAACAAGTGCAACAAATGGAGAACTATAAAAGCTGTATCCATAGTGATGACTCAGCCTTGTAATCCTCACTGGCCACGCCCCCTCTGACATCACTCCATGCAAATCCTGCAGCAGAAAAAAAACTCTTAACAAATTTTTTTGTTGTGGTTACAAAAAACATGCGGTATCGTGATAGAAAAACAACATAATCGAAGTGTCTTTATAAACCAAGCAACATTTCAAAGGGAAACAAAGGAGCAAGCACATTATTCAATAATTCACTGTGCTTTGCTGAATCACCCTGTTTTGTATTCCCTCCATGGATTTTGGCTGGTGACGTTCCAGGGTGTTGGAGATGAAATGGACGCATTGAGCGTCTGCCTGCAGTGAAGGTAAAACCCACAGGGAGCCTGTCAGAGGGAGGATTCATTCATTCATTCATTCATTCATTCATTCAGAGACTGCGAGGCGTTCATTTCATGTGTGAAAGGAGAGAAAACAAAACACTCTGGTCTCAAACTGCAGCCGACTCTGCTGTAGCACAGAATATAAACACTGTATGTCAGGTTTGTCAGTGAAGCAGCGTGAATGGAAGAATAAAATCATGTTTGATGACAAGGATTTTTAAAGCAGAGTAAACCTGCCTTTTTAAGTTTGGCTTTTATTTTTCATTCCTATTGAGTTTTCCCTTTTTCTTATTTTAATGCACTATTTTTATGTAGAATTTATCTCAGCCACTACTTTAATTTTACTCTATCTATCTATCTAGCAAGCTATCTATTTTTCTTTGTTATATAAATAATATAAACATACAGTATAACAAGGCCTTGTTTGTTTTAAAGTACATACTGTGGTGTGTGAATATGGGTGTAAAATATGTGTTGTATTTTATTTGTATAAAAAAGGTGATATATAAATAAAGATTGATTCAAGTGCTAAAACATGTGCTAATGTGCTGCTTGTTGCTACACAGGAGGAGAGAAAACACGCTGAACGCAGACGACGGCGACACTTTTTCTACGAGAACGTTTCTTTGTGTCGGTTAAAGGACAAATGTCGCTGAGAGCGCTCTGATAAACAGACATGAAAAAAACCTGCCTTTAAGTGACTGTGAGGCCACCGTGGCTGTGAGACTGTGTCTCTGGTTACAGGCAGAGGGAAATCCATCCCATCCAAGGATCACAAAGGATCTGTTCCTGCACTCACACGGGAAGAAAACACACAAAGTGCTTTTTGTTGGAAGACCGGTCACTTTATTAGGGACAGTGGCAGGAGTGCTTTTCTGCAGCCGTAGCTCATTTGCGTCAACATTTGCGTGCTCAGAGTTGAACTTCTTCATACCTTGGTTTTAACACACTTAAGTAACTTTTGCCTCTCTCTCATCTAAAACCAGTCCAGTCATTTTTGTCTGACCTTTGGCATCAAACCCAAAACCCACCAAATGGATCAAATAGATAGAAATAGATAAGTAGTTTCTGAAATACTCAGATCAACAGCCATGCCACGTTTCTCGCTTATTCTTAAGCTCAGTTTAAACTTCAACAACCGCGTCTTGACCTCATCTAAATGTCGAAATTCATTAAGCTGTTGTCATGTGATTGGCTGATTACATGCATTAACACACAGTTGACCAGGTGTATCCAACTAAGTGACCAGTGAGTCTATAATTCTAGTAGTAGTTGAAGCGTATTTTCCAATAGACTTCCATTCAAATACAGTTCTTTTTTACAAACGGCAGGGTCGCCCCCTGGTGGCTGTCCAGTATGTTCCAATTTCCTGGTTAACCTCAGTATAGAGCCAAAAGACTGCCAGTGTTTGATGCTTTATCGCTCATGATATAATGATTTAAAATCTGCATTCTCTTTACAAAACTGAATTAATTTCTGATTTGCTGAACAGGAGGGGGTGCAAAAAAGTTTAACTTTCTTTGTTAAGGTCAGAAAAATAAAAACTGCTTTTACTTTATGCATGTATGATTATGTGAACTTAAATCAGCGCCTCCTTCTGGGTTATATATATATATACCGTTATTTTATATATTATATAAATAGCCGATACAGTGTGTGGAAGCTCAGTGTGTAGAATTAGATTATTGTTTGGTAAATAATGAGGTGCTCAGTAAAGAGAAACATGAGCCTTAACACACTCAGAAAACTATTTATTACAGCGCCCTCTGTGGCTGATACATTTTCTTCACTCCAGTTGTCACATATTTAATGTATTTTTTATGCGTTGTTTTTTAATTTTTTAGTTAACTATATATATTGGTTACTTTTTTATTGCCTTGTTTGTAATAATTGTTGCTTTATTACTTGGACGCCTGTGAACCGCTTTGTGAAATTTTAATTCCGTGAAAGATGCCAAATACATGCAGAATCTATTATGTTCTTAGATTTACATGCACGTTTTGTGTTTCTTTTTTTCCCTTCATATTCTGTTACATGCCAGCTGTAACACAAGACAACACTTCCTCTGTTTCGGATCGATCAACCATCGATGTTCTACACGAGAATGAAGGAAAACTCAGAACGCCTTTAAAAAAAACCGACCTTTATTGAAGACATTCTTTAATGTCGACAGCTGCATTTGATATTAGAGTGGTATTCAAAGAACAATAAAAAGACATTGGGACGGCACATAAAAAAATATTTCTCAAAACAAAGAAAAATACACTAAACAACTCAGAAATCTCATTTTTGAGTTGTAACACTTATAGACTACTTACTTTCTTACAGATTCATAGTCCTCCTAAATAGTTACGGAATATGGCTGGGATAAAGAACTACCACTAGAAAAAAATTGCAAACTTAAGATATGTAGTGTTAACTTTACAAAATAAAAGGGGAGGCGTAACACTGTACATCATAAAAACATTAAATATACACATGTTCTTGTTCAATCAACTTCTGTTTCATAACGGTGAATCGAGTATATTAGGATTATATGGCAAAAATCAAAACTTGGGAGGCTCCATCATCATTGCAGTCTACTCGTCATCGTCATCGTCGTCATCGTCGTCGTCCTCCTCTCCCTCCTCGTCTTCCTCCTCCTCATCGTCCTCCTCTGCTTTAGCTGACGCTGAATCCACTTTGCCCTTTGTGCGGTATGCAACAATATCCTGCCGAAAGCACATAAGAAGGAAGTGAATTCCCCCGCGAGAGTAAAACGTGTTTATTTGAAGCGCAGCCTTGTTTACGTGATGGAGGCTCACCTTGTCGTATTTCTCCTTCAGCTTGGCAGCTTTCCGCTCATACGGCTGCTTGTCCTCTGCGGCTGTGCCGTTCCACATCTCTCCCAACTTCTTTGCCGTGTCCCCGATGGAGAGTCCAGGATGCTCGCTTTTGACCTTGGGGCGAAAGTCTGCGCAGAAGAGGAAGAAGGCCGACCTGTGGAGAGAAAATGTATGTCTTAAGCTCATATAATAAACCTTACACTTTGAATTGAGGGAGAAAGAAATGTATGTAAGTTGGCGATGGTACATACGGTGGTCTCTTGGGGGCGTTGGGGTCCTTGAAGCGCTTCTTCTTCTGGCCCTTGGGGGGAATATAGGTCTTCATTTCCCTCTCATAACGCACCTTATCCAGTTTGGCCATGTCTTCAAACTTGCATTTCTCCTTTTGTGACATAGTCTTTGGGGAACAGACAAAAAAATGTTGCTTTTAACAAGAGAAAGAAAGAAATTATTTGGATTTGAAGATGAAAGTGATAAATTTTACCTTCCACCGCTCAGAGCATCTCTTGGAGAACTCTGAGAAGTTGACAGAGGCTTCCGGATGTTTCTTCTTGTGCTCTTCGCGACATGTCTGCACAAAGTAGGCGTACGAGGACATTTTGCCCCTCGGCTTCTTTGGATCCTTCACCATCTTGATTTTCTAAAAACAGAGACAAGTTTTCAGTGAAATCCATCCAGTCCAGTCATGCAGTGTAGAGGGAATATCTGAGGGTTCGTCAAACCGCAGGGAAATTTATTAATTAAATAAATTTTTTTATGTGCCTTAAAATAGTGATTTGTTGTGATTCAGATTTTCAAAACACATCAATGTAAATGTATGACCATTTCAAGCAACTGTCATCCAGACATATCCAACCTATCAGCGTGGGTCGCTTAGTTGAAGATGTAGGCGTACCCACGTTTCTAACGCAACTTTTAAATGTTAATAGAGAAAAAAAAACCCTCTCTGAATAATCACATCGTCAAACTCTGGTACTTCATGTTTTGTTGAGTGAATGCATCATTCTGCCTCCCCACCTGTTTGGATGTCATCGTTTTTTTTGGCCGATACCACTTCTTTATTCCACTTTATCTGTTATAAATATATAAATACAGTTTTACAATACCAAATGATACACAACAGTTACAAATTATTAAACAATACTTGGGATAGTACATGTATATAGGGCTGCAAAGCCACAATCAATTATTATTTGCCAATTATTTTTTGATTTTTTTTATCGTTTTTTTTCCAATACTTCAAATGTCTCAGATTTTTCAACAATTTCTGACATTTTACAAACCAAACTAGAACAGATTAATTGGGAAATAATCAACAGATGTTTTGATTATTCGGTTAGTTGCAGCCCTAGCTGCATATATTTTCAATAAAACATTTTTTCTAAATGATGCACATTTTTCAAATTACTAATAATATTCTAATATTCCTATTCCTGTGACTACACACCTTTTTAATATATATCTCCTCTTTCGTGGGATGGATTGTCACATCATTTAAACATTTTTATTTTTCAAAACAGTCTAAAAAATGTGTTAAAATACAAAAAAAACACTCATCATTCTTCAATTATATCTCTATTGTCTGAATATGGCTCCATTGTCATTATTCTTACTGATCATCCATGCAAAATAAGTAAAATAATGATTTAAATGATTTTTATTTTTTATTTGCTGTTGGTTTAAACAAGGCCTTAATATCCCTGAAATCAACTGCCTCTGGCTTTGTCAGTTCAGCCCATTGTTTAAAGAGGGAGGTGGGAGGAGGAGGGCGTCTGTGGTGACTGATGAGCCATTGTATTAAGGCCAACATAATAATTTTTTTATTTTTTTTTTTTAAATACTGCATTAAACTATACGTCACTTATATGATTTACCTTCAGCGTCCAGGCTACGTGTGCAGATAAAATACAAGTACTTAAAATTTAAGTTATTCAATTGCGGCACATTGTGTTAAATTATTATTATGCAGCACCTGCCTGTTAAAACATAAAGCTAACCGGCAGATGAATACATTAGCATTTGCATTCATCGTCTATGATCTTCTCGCTAGCTGGTTAGCCGCTTGCTTTGTGTCCTTTGCGCTCTCAGCTAGGCTAGCTAGTTAGCTGGAATGCTACACAACTTAATTCGTGATGCGGCGATTATTAAAATGGCTGATTTGCGCTGCTAACAATGGCTAACGGGACTGTTAACAGACTGCGCGCCCCTGCATTGCGGCCTCTTATTTCCCCCCGGAGAGACACGGGCGGTACAGTGTGTTTAAAGTTTCAGTCAAAGTGGTGGTGATGCTCTAGTCTGCATCCCTGGACCGTGTCTGTCTCCACAGCAGCAGTAGCAGCGCTCGGTCAGCGGCATCAACGTCTATAGAGTTCTCCATTCTAGCAGAGCGCTAGCTCCCCTGTTAGCAACATAGCCAGGCTTACACGTACAGGTTCGCTGTTAGCTCAACGGCTAACGAGGGCTTTCACACTGGCGCGAGCGAGTAGCGGGCGGCGGTACGACTGCGCGTGTATTAATTTAAATTACAGTTATTGTCAGTTTTGTGCAAATACGTAGCGAGGTTACGTGTTTTTATTTTAGTATTGTGTTAGCAGCGCACCCAGCTCAGTCACGCAGCTACACACATGTACAACACTAGGCTAAATATAATATGACAGCGCGCTGTTCCATCCATCCATTCATTCATCCATTCACTCATCACGCACAAACCCACTCACCCACGCGTTAGTGTTTCTGTTGCAAAGTTACCCGGTCACGGTGCTCACCTCTACAGCGCTATATGAGGCCACGGCTGTGCGACTGTACGTGTCAAACAATGGGAGGAAGAGCAGCGTCAGTGCGGGGTGAGTAGTGAGTGATCCTCCTCTCTGTTTATCCCTCTGTCTCCTCCGGCTGTTGGACATTGGCTGCCGCCAACTCCATGGAGCATCTTATTGGACACCAACGCCTCAGTCCCGCATACTGAGCGACTGGTTTGTCCATAACAAGAGAAAGTGATGGCGCTAAACTTGAATGACGAACAGCCAGAGGTTTAATTCGAAAGAGGGGACACAGACGTTTGGAGTGAACGCGGGACAATGCGACTTAAAGATGAAATATTAAAGAGCTATATTGTTGTATTATAATGTCCACATCTGTCACGATAAACTTAAAAAACCATAAAGCCACTTAAATGCTTGGTGGCTCCTTGATAATATTTTTTCAACTATTATATAGTAGTGGTGGGCCGTATGAGCTTAAAATGATATCACAATATATCAACTATCTGTTATAATGTGATAAACGCTTGCCTTACTGACAGTATATTGTTCTAACAAAATGATATCGCAATGAGAAGATAAGTGATATATAGTTAAACATTAACAATGCATGTATGATGCAAAACTAATCTATTACAAAAAATATAGAAACAACTCCATTATTATAACTGTTCCAGTGATAAACTATTGTATTAGGGTACGTTCTAACAATAAACTATCATGTTATAACGTGGAACGTATATTATTATTATATTACGCTAACTATTGTATTATGTGCAATATATTGTTCTAACAAAATTATATCGCACTGATAGATATTATAAAATAAAAGTGTCTGTGTTGAGTTAGAACAATATGACGTTCACATTAACAATCCATTTATGATGCAAAACTAATCTATTACTAAAAAACATACAGAAACAACTCCATTATTTTAATTGTTCCAACAATAATCTATCATCGTAAAATGTGAAACTTATATGATTCTAATACGTACAGTATATTGTTTTTACAAAATGGTATAGCAATTATGGATATTTCAAAATAAGAGTGTTTGTGTTGATATAGAGTGATATATAGTTCACATTAACGATGCATTTATAACTGTTCTCACGATAAACTGTCGTATTACGTATGTTCTGTCTATGTGCAATCATAGTGTTAAGTATTTAATATATATTAATATATGAAGTATTTCCATATTAAGTTTTCTTTTTTTGATTTCTGCTCAGTTAAAATAAGTGTACCTATGTTTTAAACACACACACTGGACCTTTTACATTTTTTTCAAAAATACACTTCAAAATTCAGGTTTGTACATAGTGAGTTCTTTGTCTAGGTCGATATGAAATCTGTTGACTTTGCAGAAAGAGAAGCTGTCGAAACTAAGCGGAGTGAAGACGCCTGTTCAAACAGTGAGGAGAACAATACTCTTAATAATACTCTGTTCTTAAGCTCCTCTCTTAAGATGACCAGGACATTTATGAACCTTTTTGATTGGTTTATCTGCAGCTGACCTTGTATTTTGTGAATTTATAGGACTCGATGAGTGTTTAAAGAAATAATTAAATATATTATGATGTAATTACCTGTCGAGATAATGCTGGAAGATTCAGTCAATACTTTGAATTCGTCTTCTTCTTCTGTTTTTTTTCTGGGTTTTTTTGGTGGGTTGATACTTTTTAAATTCACTTCTCCAAACCCACTTTACTGATCTGCCTTCCTATGTTGATGTTATCCTTTCATCATGTTAGTGAGACTTTTTTTTTTTCTTTGATCTTATTCTTTCGGCTTTTTTTTTATTATTATTTTGATATTTGACAATGTTTAGGGTTAGATTGTTATTGTCTTGTTTATGTCCATTTTGTTTTTACCTGCAATATAATATACATTTGTATGCTCTCTTGTGTCGATGTAATGGATTTTGTTTGTATGATATCGTATAACGGCACTTATGTGTTTATTCTTGGTTTTCTTTTCCTTCTTTCTTTACTTCTCTTGCAAATATCTTCCACTTTTATACCGATTTAATACATGGACATCTGTGATTATATTCTTTTATTTTTCCTCCCTTTATAATTATGATTAAACTTCAATCATAACAAACTTTGTTATGGGCAGTACGTGTATATAGGGCTGCGAAGCTACAATTATTTTGGTAACTGATTGATAAGTTTGAGTGATTTCTTTCACTCACACAAGATAAATGTATTGTCTTTTGTTAAATATATTAATTCCTTCGGCAGCTGTCGTTAAAGTAAAAAAAAAATCATCATAGCCACTCAACTAATGAGATTACCATGGAAACAGTGCAGCGTAATACTTGTTTCAAACAAAGTTTAAGCAGCGCATGGACCAAAAACTGTTCACTCCCTTTTTAGTTTTGCAGTCTCAGTTGTCACTCTTAGGTTTCTTAGTTACCATGGGGTCACCTGCTCTTCTCAGGTGTTAACCAAGAGTGAGTGTCAGGTAGACTGATATTTGGATCGGTCTGATTCACTGTGTCTTTGTCGACGTCTGTCTGAGGAAATGTGCTTCAAAGTCAACATTTAGGACACAATTTAAGAACAAGAATGCCTGCGGGGAGAAACGTCCGCTCTTCCTCAACTCCTGGAAGATTAGAAACTCAACATGTGACCAGGTAATGTGCCATTCTATACTTTTTAAGATGAAACATTTTACTGTCTAATCCAGGGACTAAAACACTAGGTGGGAGACCTAGTTTTTGTTTCTCTTGTCATTATGCATTAATCTCTGTCTCACTCACAATTGTTTACTGTTGTCATGGTGCTCAAAGTGTCACCTGTGGCAGGAAAACAGGATATAACACAGGAAGTGTGATCACATAGGACACACATAATCACAGCTCTGAAATTAATAGTGTGTAGTATTTTTCCAAAGTTTGTAAATAAAAAAGTATGAAACATGTATAACAAAATTATAGTCACAAGTACAGCGTGATTTCCAGATCAAAAGGGATTAAGCAGCACTGGGTCCAGACTTTAACAGATATTAGGACAATGTAAATAAAAAGAAAAAATATATATGTAAAAAGTAATGTGCATGTATATGGATGAATGAATAAATGAATCCATAAATGATGAATGCATTAATAAAATAAAGATAATACAGGAAAAAAAATACTAAATTGAAGAAATGTATTTATCAATGGGTTTTTTGATGGCCGACTTTAACGTATTAACTTATTTATTATTTTATTTATTTATTAGTTATAATAATGTTATTTATTCATTCATTTGTTCATCTATTATCATGTCATTTATAGTCCTGTAGATATAAAAGACTCTTTACAAAATATGAAATGTCAACACAAAATCAAAAGTCTTGAATTTAATTACAAAACCATGCACCAGATATATTAAACAATTGACGTAAGCTTTCAGATTTGCTCCTGAAGCCAACCAGAAATAGGAATATATTCAATAGCCACCAGGGGGGCACGAGAGGGAGGATAATGAGCTACTTTACATTTGATTTATAACATCAGTAAACATTTTCTTGAGGAGTTAATCTCAATCACAAGTGTTGGCTCTTCTTGCAAAAACATGACGTCACATATTTTCCATTTAGAGAAAAACAGACAATAAAAAATTGTCAATATTGGCTTAAAATGCAAAAGTATAAATGTAAGTCTGTTCCATGGAACTGTTTAACCCTGAGGGGGATTTTACAGCATTTCACCCAAATACCCTCTCAAATCCACCAGCCTCCTCTCAGAGCTGAGGTGTACGGGCGAGAGGAAGCGAAACAGCTCTGGGCCTGAGCGTCGGGGTCACAGAAGTGCAGTAAACAAGGAGAGTAAAGAGGAGCCTGAGTGGTTCATTCGAGAGCTGCTGAAGCAAAACAAGCGAAGACACTCTGTGACACTCGGGGAGAAGACGCCGACCCTAAGACGTCAACGGCACAGCAGAGGTTCGATTCGCAGCCTCAAGGTACGAATTTAAACACATCTGTGTGAAAGTTACAGCACCACATGTGTCTTATCTAACCCCCCTCCCTTTATTTCAGTATTTATGATCTAATGTGCATACAGTATTAAAGCTGCAGTGTGTAACTTTATATACTAGTGAATGTTGAAATTACTGTGTGATATTTGTGCAGATCTGTGAGAAACAAAGATGTTCTCCTGATTTGAAAATTGCACAAGGTAGTTTAGCGATTTCGTGATACCAAACTTAAATATCTAATATATAAATATATAATATAAAACATTTTTTTCTCCCATTAAGAAGAAATAAACAGCCCACAACATAACTCAGCTAACCCCAAGGAAAGGGTGCCAAAGAATGGAACTGTTGGGGCTTTTTATTTTGGTACCATTCCTAATGGAAACACAAAAAATGACGTAGCGAACGGTACTCAGCCGGGGTGGTGCATCTTATGTCACTGCTGACAGGTGAAAGGTTGGAAGCGTGACGCCGGTAAAGCGAGATAGCAGTGGACAGTTGGAATATGGACCTAGAGTCGTCCTTTCACGAAGTTGTGGAGTCTCACCTGAGGAGTGGGAGGGAAAGTCTGATGTCACAGCTCCGCCTCCTTAGCTGAAAAATGCCAAGATGCTCCCACAAAATGTCCAAATCCTCGTAGTCCTGACTTAGGCTGTGTCCGTGTGACACAACAGCAGCAGGAGAAGACGTCTTCCTCACAGCAACGTCTCTGTCGCTTACCGCAAAAAAACTGGACAGTGTTTTGGCAACAAAGTTACACAGTGGAGCTTTAACACAAAAAAAAACCTCGTTTTGTAGGTTTCTTTAAACTATAGCACAAATGTTGTGGTCCAGCTGCAAAGGAAAGGGTCAAAGAAAACTTTCAGATACGATCAGATCACTACAGATGAGCTTTTATGCTTGTGTCATGTATCTGACTTTCATGTGAATGTGACTGTCCTTTGAACAGGCACGCATATGCACACTGTAACCTTTTTGCAACAACATGAAAGGTTGCCACGCTGCTGCAGGTTGATGATGTTATGACATGTCCACATATTGGATATACTGTATATCTGATCGAGGACCACACTCTCTATGAAAATCGCAGTTAATAATTTGATTTATGGTTCAGGAAAGTTGTAAAAAAAATGGGTCAGTCTATACCAAACACTGGAGGAAAATGAAGCTTCAGGTGGATCTGGATCACAAAAGCTCTTTTACCATGTGTATATGCTGCCATGCCTTTGAGAACAGTTCCTGCCTTTAGCCTCCAGGTGTCACTACAGTGTCGCGGTGCTGCATTTGCCCATCGACAGATGTGAAATAAACTCAACTCAAGCTTCAGCTTCGAAGTCACCAGGAGCTGAATGAATGTAATGTAATGCCAAAGACGCCATGTTAAATCAAGTCAATGATCAATTTACTTGCAGCCTGACAGCACACGTGGCAAGACGGTCAATCCCAGAGGCCGAGAGCGGCCGTGTTCCAGGCCAAAGTAAAAACAAACACAGTTGCTGAGCCAGCTACTTAAAGGAGCCTCAGGAGAATCAAATTCAAGCTATCAAGCTGACAGGGAGGATGGAATGACGTAAGAGGCATTGGTTGAAATGCAGAGTCTGAGGATTGCGAGTCTCAATAAATTATTCTATTAGTCTGAAATCTGACTTTGAAACATGTTATTATGACTGAAATTATACCAAATAGAACTTCTAAAAGTCATATAATGTGATTGGGAGTTGAATCACTAATCCATAATATATACATTTAGTTTGACCAGAGCCAAACTCAAGCTGGCCTACACAATCTGCACATGCGTCTCAGTTCGACCATAATGGCCATTGCATGGCGCTAGAGAGAGAGAGAGAGAGAGGCCACCAATAATTTGCTATGTCAGTATAGTGAACATAGACACTGAAAGCTTCATGTAAATGAAACTCACCCAAATTACAGATCAAAGGAAGGTCTGCTGCATGGCTAGTGGGAACACAAAATATGAAAATGTGTTTTTAACTATTAGGGAATTGGTAAGGTGGAGTTAATCGGGAGTATTTGCGAAATCATATATTACGATCTACTCACACAACTGTGAGAGCCCGTGGCACCATCTAGTGGAATGAAACAATTGATTTTTTTATGCTAGAAAAATCAATACTCGGTCTCTCAAAAGCGATGTAATATCGTCATGCAAAATATCGTGATATTTCACTGTATCGATTTCCCCCCTCAACCCTTTTAACTATAATTCCTGTAAAACTTATCGAGATCACACTAAAACTTGGTCAGACTGAAGTGTTTGCTGCTCCTGAAGGCCAACAAAACGATACAGATACACCAGTCAGTGTTTAGGCCGTAAAGTGGAAATTTGCCTTTGGCTTCACAAGGTGGTTAAAAAGATTCTCAATCAATACATCGAAAATGAGCATGGTTCCATGTCCATATTTATAAATTCAGAGAAATGTTTACATTTGGTTTGACAGACCTCTGGAAATATCCTTGGTTGTTTGATGCCCAAGGGCAGTTTTATGAATTATTTTAAAAGGTGATGGCAGAATCAGACAGATTTGACGATTTGCACAGAGCTTCACTTAAAGCTTCCACTCAAAAATAATTAAGCTCCTTGACATTTGGTCGGATGTCATTGAGGGGAAACTTGGACATTTTCAGTTAACATTAGTACAGACCGAAAATGTTTACATGGTCTTTTAGTAGTTGTAGTAAATAAATTCTATCATTTGTCTCTAAACAATCTAACCACTGTAGAACATCTCTGCATCTATGACCTACAGTTTAGGTAATGCATAATAGTCCGTTTTTTGGGCTTTCTGTTTTAACCTGCTTTTCAGGAAAACGTCTCACTTCTGGTCTTTCCCTATAATTTTACCAGCCATGTTGGGAATTCTTAACAGACTTACCTGAAGTCTTACTTAATCATATGAAATCATATGATCAACAGTGATTAAAATGTGACGAAATCCAGACCCGCACCTTTCTCACCCCACTGCTGAAATCCACGCCTTCATAACTTCCAGACTCGAATACTGTAACAGCATTCTTTATGGCGTTCCCTCGACTGACCTCCAAAGCCTGCAATACTTTCAAAATTCAGCTGCCCTGTTACTCATCTGCACTCACTCCAGAGACCACATTACCCCCATCCTTCCACAGCTCCACTGGCTCCCTGTCTAATTCCGTATTCAGTACAAGCTCCTCCTCATCACCTACAAAGCCCTTAATTACCTTGCCCCTCTTTGCCGCACTGACCTCCACCACCATTCCCCCACCTGCTGTCTCGACGCTGCCGATGCCAACCTCCTGACCCTCCGTCACCACAACCAAGCACCGAACCTTGGGGGACAGAGCCTTCTCTTCCGCTGCCCCTACCCTCTGGAACTCCCTCCCACTACACCGCTGGAATTCCAACACACTACAGACTTGACATGCTACTAACTAGCCACATTCTAAACCAGAAACTGCCTAATGCTAACAAGCAGAAGGGGGTATGTCACCCCATTTCATCCAAAAAATCAGTTCCCAACAAGTGCTGGGTCAAGGGCAGTCGTCCAAATGAACGGTGTAGACGAGGTAAAACCATAGCTTGACCTGAACTGAACGTGAACTGTGCATGGAAAGATATTTACTGATTAGACAGGAATGTGCTGCAGAGTTCAGTGTTCTGTAATTCCAGTAAAGGGATTTAGAAAAGCAGCTGAGGTTGTGTGAAGCCTTTTACTACTTCCATCACTTTGACAAATTATACAATTATCTCAACAATTCAGTATAGACACTGCAGGGTAACCTCGACTCCAGTTACATCCTTGAGGAATTAGACTGTGTCTCCCTGTTATTTTATTAATGATTGAGCAAAAGTGAGTCATGGATCAAGAAGCCGTTGCCAGGAAACTGACAAAATGAAGGAAGGCAATGAACACCGGGAGCATGGTCTGTCATCCGGCCATGGGCAAACACCTAATATACATGTCATAGCAGGTGGTGGCTTGTTGTGGCCATTACAGAATAATGCTCTAATTAGAGGTGGAGCTCTAATTGTTTGAGTTGATAATTACACAGTTTCCAATTCAAGCACATAAATCCTGGTTTAAACGTTAACATTTCATTTGATAGTTTGCCAAGTGACAAAACTTAATGACTCACAAAAAAAAAGGTAGAAGGTTTCATTCGACTCAATGGCAACCAACCACACACTATCCTCCAGACGGTTTAAAACTGTATTTGCTGCTTTTTCTTTGTTTTGCAAATGTATGGATTTAATGAAGTTGTTCATTTAATTTAATTATGAAATATGGAGAGATATTTTGAATTCACAATTAAGAAAAGCACAAGTAACGGAGGAGGTCAGTGCAGCTTTTAAAACAATCAAGACAGCAACAACTAAAGATCAAACTTCTATGTGAAGACATTGTGGTGTGGTGTAACAATATATGCTGACGATATAAGACAATTCTTGTGGTTTGCAACAGTTTTCGAGCATAGACTGTAACCTTAATCCTGACCATAAAAAATGGACATAGTCTTTCAGGGTTCCTCCTGAAGCAAACCAATAAATAAGGATATACTGAATAGCCACTAGAGGGTGACTCCTCTGGTTGCAAAACAACTTTGAATGTAGGTCTATTGGGAAACCTCTACTTCTTCCCACTTGATTTATTGTGTCAGTAAACATTTTCCTGACGGGTAAATAGTTCATAGCTCATCCTCAGAACATGATGTTGATTGTATAACTTATGTTACAAAACAGCTGGTGTTATCCAGTAGGAGCCTGGTTGCGGGGGAGGTCTCTGAACTTGTGGTTGTAATAATGTCAACTTGGCAGCGAAGCTTCAGATTCTGATGAATGACGTTACGCTCGGTTGTCACTCGGTGTTGAGCAACACTGTTTTGGTCCATTTCTAATTTAAAAGTGTGGCTCGACAGAGTTTTAGTGTCAGGCTTTAATGTCTCCTCTCTAACCTCGATCTGTGTTTTCAGCATACGGACTTTGTGAACTGCCTGGTGAGTGAATTTGAGTGGACTGGGGAAAAAAACAACTTAATTTAAGCTGATTAAAGGTCCAGTCTGTACGAATTAGTGACATCTAATGGTGAGAGTGCAGATTGCAGTAAATGGAGGACCCTTCGGCCACTCCCTCTGCCATTTCCTCCACCTTTTTTTGGTTATGTGTCAACTTTAATTTTTATTGGTGTAGTTCTCTATTCTGCGTAAAATACATGACCGTTGCACAGAAAATGACAAAAATAAGATTGATTTTTTGGATTTAATTTACCAGTTTATTGAGGTAATTCATTGATGGTCTACAGTACAATCATAAATATTATTTTCTGTTTATCCATATATGTAATCTGTCATTATCCCAGGTCATTTTACTCCCAACTTACCTTATCCTGTTTTATTCTGAAAAACTCACCATTGTCTCTCATTGCAAACTCCTTCACTTCCGGGTTTTTGCTCTCATCCCGTCCCTTCGTTGATTAACAGACACGCCCCTAACCACTCACACCTGTTTCTTGTTAACTCACCTCCTCTTTTGTATATAATGGTGCGTTCCAGTTGTAGTTGGAAGTCAGAATTTCCAAGTTCCTTGTTATTGTATTGTTCCCATATTGGTCAATTTGTGTCCGTGGTCATGCTTCTACACTGTTTGTGTTTGCAAAATACCATGGAGAGCTGCTATTAGCTAGCATGAGACATGTTTGCGTCTATTTTATGAAGTCAGTCCCAGTTACGACTTTTGACCGGAAGTTAGCCTAGCTAAGATTCCATTCACTTTCAGATAAGTGTTCTGGCAATTCCACCGTATTACTTCTCATGTGTATAACCACTCTTCTCTCAAGTCACAAGGTCTTTGTACTTTTTGTCTTGTGAACTTTGATTTTCATCTGAATCTTGTTTTTTATTCTGCAATGTCATGGTTAAAATAGGTGCAGCGATATCGGCTAACATAATGAGCTGATGTATGAGTGTTGGGAGTGTTGATTTGTCCTGCATTTTAAAGTATTCTCTGACTAAGACAGACTAAAAAGCGCTCACCCACAGCCCACATAGTTTAATTAAGTGAGAACCAGGAAATAAAAAAGGGACAGGACTGCATTATTTTTGAAGTGATTCTACACCTACCCTACACAAAATCCAATATCTGCCAATAAACCTCCCTAAACGTTACACACTGGACCTTTTTAAACTTGTTTTCTTGTTGTGTTGTGTTGTGCATTGTGCTCTTGTTCAATAGTCCCAATCAACTTGCAGAGTACTTATTGACTCGTGTCATAATATATTGTCCCCCTTGTTCCCTCTCTCTCACAAAAAAAGATTGATGAGACAATATCGCTCGACATCCTCCAGAAGCTGAAAGTAGAATTTGAGGTACGTGTGTGTGTGTGTGTGTGTGTGAACTGCTCACTGAGAGTCTGCTTCACACACTCCCAGAAAATGTGACTGTATATTTCTTCATAAAGGACTTTGAGAGACATGGCTCTGGATGCATCGATGCAAGGACTTTTGGACGTCTTGTGAAGAAGTGTCTGGGGTCGCCTCACACGGTGAGACTCTCTTATCTCTGTGTCTCACTCCTCAGTAATTAAAGAGCAGGATTTCTGCAATTACACGATTAATTTGCAATAACTGATGTTGTTCCATAATTCTTTTGTCCTTTCAAATTTCACAGACCAACGAGCAGATTCAAGGCTTGTTTAAGAAGATTGATTATTCAGGCCAAGGGAGAATTTCATGGGTGAGATGGAATTCATATTTGTTTCTCATGCAACATTTTTATTCAGCGCCTCAGCTCGCTTTTTTTTTTTCTCTGTACACGTGACAATTCTAGTAAACACTGACAGAGAAAAGCTAAAGGCCACAATTGTTTGGAGGCACATGTGTAACCAGAATTGACCTTAATGCAGTTATTTTTGTTAATTAGCTGAATGTGTTCCATAAGTTGTACATTTTAAGTCCAATTGTTCCACACAGCAGGGACTGACAGCAATGTTCTTCATTATCCCTAAAATATGCTTCTCTAGTGAAGAAGGAAAAAAGGGGAAACAATATTTATACAAAGTGGGAAAAGACAGTGGGTAGTGCAGACTGTTACCAACTGTCCTGTGCTGCATTTCAGAATTAATTGTACAAAATTGTGTTTTTATTAATTTACACAAGTGGCAGTAATCTTGGAGTCCTATGTTATGGTTGGTGAGGTTCCTCCGAGGAGTTCGAAATCCAAATTCAGGAGGTGTTACGGTTGAAGAAACGTGTCCCAAGTCCAAAAAATGGGTTGACTAATTAAAAAAGGGCAGGGACAGGGGAGTGGGGGTGGTCAAATAAATAGCAGGAAAACTCAGACCTTATCCTCATGGAAATGAAACGTACTGAAAGTTTTCTGGCAATGTCTTCATCCACTAAAAATCTAATCACTAAAAAACGACTCGAAACGCTGTAGTACATATGCCACACCTGTACGTGGCACTGTCGATTAGATTAGATTGACCATGTGACATGTACACTGCGTACAAAATTCTTTTAAATAAAGCCATGTATGAATATATAGTCATATAAACAGAGAGAGGAAGAGAATGAAGAAAGCCAGGGGCGACTCAAGTAAGTACACAAAAACAAAGATACGTTAGCGGATTGACCTAAATTTGTTTCCTTGTGGACAGCCCGTAAACATAGAACAGGAAGTGAGAAGAAAGGTCAGTAACCAAAATAAAACGTGTGATTAAAAACAGAATCCTGAAAATTCTACGCACTATCGCTATTCTCTTCACGTTCAAAAAAACACACAGTTTTTTGACAATACAGATGCACCGGCTGAACATGTGCTGCTAACAAACAATAACGCTTGTGTCGCAGGGTCAGTTCTGCGCACACGTGCTGCAGGAGCACAAGGAGAGGGAGGAAAGTGCACGACGCAGCAAGCAGGTGGCTTTTACTTTGCCTGCCACTGTGAAGGCGCTGGGTCAAGGGATCCCCGTCGTCAACATCCGCTCCACGCATGACGGCACCGTGGTCACAGTGCGGGAGGACGGCGCCGTTTGTCTCTGGAGCCCTGAACTCAGACTCCACAAGACAAAACACTTGTTTGTATGTAAATGGCTTTTAAATATTTCCCTTTTCTGTTTGACTCTCGCCCACAAAGCTCCCTGTGCTGAAGATTGAAAATAAACACAACTAAAAAAGAAAAACAATTATAGCCACAAGGGGGCAACTCTGCTGGTTGCAAAAACAGAAGTTAAGTTTATTTTTAATCATTTTCATCAGGATGATTGTAACCACCAATTTCAGCTCTTCTTTAATAAAATATGTTGTCAATTTTGTTAATTATGTTCCCATTAAGAGGACAATAGATGCTAAACAGTGGCACAAGTGGACACTGGTAGAATTGTCTGAGTTGCAGGTGAGGTCTGTGGTCGCAATCGTAAACCTTGAGGCTTAAAAACAGAAAAATAATGTTCATTTTTAAATAATCTATAGCCTTTATTAATTTTAAAAATGGGTAAATTTACTTTACTTTACTACACTTTATACAAATATTCTGCCCTTGCTAGATTTGTTTTAAAGTTTTATTTGAGAAACACTAAGCATACAATAACTCATTAATTCGGTGTACAGAAAACAGTTTACAGTCTATGTGTTAGCTTCACGCTAACCTCTATGGCAAAATACATTCATATGCTAACGGTTAGCATCGGCCACGTTCCTGAGTCGCTAAATTACGTATTTATAATAACACGAACTTCATCATACACAGTCTGTACAAACGACTACAAAGTAGTAAAACATAAAAAAATTAATCCTTCCGGGCCAACTACGGCAACACAGGAAGAACATTAGGTGGAAGAATTGTAAAGTGTAAAATATTCCTTATACAAATAAATTTAGGTTTCTCTTTCGATCAAACGGGGGAAACATTAGTGAGATGGGGACTATTTTTAACTGCTGACATTTTCTGCCGCAGCAGAACAGAGTGAAAGTCAGAGCCACTGATCAAACTACAGCGCTTGCGTTCATTAAATGACAGAGCATGTGCCGCATGTGTCGCGGCGTAACAGTCAGACTCACTCGTGTTTGAAGGCAACTGTGAGGTTACGCCAGCAAAATACTGTGGATATAGCAACGACACAGATTAACTGACTGTTTGTTTCTTTTTTTTAATGGCAGAAATATGGATAAAGAATATAGACTTTAATGTTAAACATCAGCCATTTTACACTATATTCATTACATGTTAGTTGAACCTTCTCTATAATTCGGATATTTACATATTGTGTGGTTTTAACTTCTAATTTCTTGCCTAATTATGTTATTAATTCTTGTCCTTTTTAATGTAAAGTGACTGAGTTTATGAAAAGCTCTATATAAATAAAATGTATTGTTATTATTACATTATATGGTTATGACACATTATCATTAGACATGTATTAAAACTGATTTCAGGACCTGGACCCTCCCTCTCACTGACAGAAGTGAAAACAGACTTCAGCCTCTTCACAAGAAGATTACCAAACAAAATCAAAATATATACACTAAAAGGACAAAGTATTTGGACGCCTGACCATGACACAGGGACTGTAATGACGTTTTTAAATACATATACAGTACTTTAATATGGAGATGGTATCTCTTTTGTAGCGATAACGGCAGCTGTCGAGCCCAAAGTCTGATTGAATCACCTGAATACAATACTTATCACGTGTTGCCAAATACTTTTGTCCATATAGTGCATATTTGTTACTTTCATCCACATTTAGATGGACCTTTCCAGCTAGAAACTGAAGTTTGTTACCCACTGCCAAAGTCCATTGAGAAAATCAGCATTTTTTCATAATGGTGCAGGGGAGTTGTAAATCCAGTGCTGCCTCTTTAACTAAATTCAAATGTGTTGTCTTGTGACTTTTGTGTTTGAAATCCATTGTTTGGATTTACCCAAGTGACAAATACTTACTAATAGAGACAGCAGAGGACCAGCAGCTCCTGTGTGTCTGAGAGCTAAAAAACAAGATTTTTCCTGTGGCCGTTAAACTTTCGTTTCAAGCCAGAAAAGTCTGTCTAACAGTGAGATAATGTGATGAACATGTTCTTAAAATTACTGTTGGTGTCGTTCATGTGTCAAACCTGAGCTAATCTCTTCACTACAGAATGAAGGACCTGCCAACAGGAAGTCAAAGTGGGCAAGTAATTTTACTCTGATAGCCGAGTATAAGAAGCTGGTCATTGCTACAGGGTAATAATAAAACTGCATTATCTATGTGGAGTTGTGTGTTATTATTTTTGTCTACTGATCCCAGCTGATGTTTACTTTGTTGTCTTACAGCGACAGAGAGATACAGTTTTATGATCTCTCCACTCTGGAGCCTTATTGTCAGATTAGTGCTCTGGAGACGGTTCCTCTGACATTAAACTACGGGTAAGTAACAAAACCACGTGTGTGTGTGTGTTGGATTATGTAGTTGAATAAGATCTCACATCATGGTGTGTGTTTTTCCTCGTAGCTACACCGGACCTGACAAATGCTGTATTTTGTATGGAGACGCTGAGGTTCAAACATTAAAAAAAAATAAATAAATACAATATCAGAGTGTTGTTTTTATGTTTTATTTATTTATTTATCTTTATGTTTCAGGGATGTGTGACAATCATTTTAATTTCCTCTTTTGGAGATACACTCAGGTAAATGTGCTTTTTTTTAAAGACCTCCTGAACACAATGTATTCATATTGTGGCATTTACATTTTTAATATGTATATGTATATATATATATGTGTATATATATATATATATATATATATATATATATATACATGTATATGTATATATATATATATATATATTTATATATATATATATACATATTTATATATATATATGTGTTTTAGTCATTTTTGTCCTCTATTGGGCAGATTAGACTCCAGTTCAATCTTTATCCATCCATTTTTTTGTTTTCTTGTTCTCCTCAGTGATCAATTACTGTCAGAAAAATAAATTTTCATTAGAGAGAGACATTATTATATGTATTTTAGAATTTTTACACACTTTCCGGTTTTTATATCCATTAATCTATAAAATATTAATAGATCTGGTCGCTTATTTGTTCATCAGCACAAAAAACAACTAAGTTGGAGACATCAAAGACAATAGAAAACCAAAAATTAACATTTGAGGAATATTGATTCTTAACTCTTAGGATGTCTGCCTCCAGAGTTTGAAAGGATTAAATGCACCTGATTGTATTTAACCCCCCTTTTTTCTTTTTTTCTTTTAACAGATTGTGGAATAAATTACCAAAGGTTGAGAACATACCAAACATAGTGATTGACAACGCGGCGACCTCTCCCAACGTGACCTTCGTCAGATGGAAGGTTCATCATGACTGGGTGACGCAGGTGTGGCATTTGATTTAAAGCTGCAGTGTGTAACTTTCCTTGCTGTGTGTATACAGCAGTAGAGCCGGACGGGCGGGGACAAGAAATGATTATCCTGTAAAACGAGCGGGTTTGTTTTAGTCGTAAGGATTCAAATTTTCATGGGTTAAGTTTTCAGTCAAATTATAACCCAGTGTTTTCTCAAACTTTCTTTCAACCCCTTTAAGGACTGTATTTCGTAACTTCCATGTTATAGTGCATTACCGCGTGTTATTCCGCGTTACAATGACTTACAGTGCGTTACTGTGTGTTACTACAAGATCTTAAAAACACATGGATTTCACTCAATCAGCAGAGGTCACATTAGAACGTTTGTATGTATTTTATTCATTTTATATCATCATTTATATATAATTAAGAATTTCTCAGTGTATGTTTCTTACTTTATAGGCTGTGAATGTTCTGTTATTTCCTGTTCTTGGTTGGAGTAACTGTAATGAAAGCAATTTCCCCTCCAGGGGAAATGAAACATTTCTTATTCTGATTGAAAGAAACGGACATTTTGTTGATATTTAAACAGGAACTAACTCTTCTCTCTGAAACCAGGCAAGATATTTCCCGAGTTTCCAGGCCGTCGTCTCCTCGTCCGGTGACGACTCGTCGGCTCTTGTTTTAGGTAATTAGCATTTTCTCTGTGTGAACACAGCAACATCGTCACCTGGACTTAAAAATAAACAACAAAAAACTGTCTGTTCTTTCATACGCGGTGTTCGGGCTGAAAGTGCGTACGATGTACAGTAATTATGTGTGTGTTGAAGGCAGCCATGGCAACAGAGCTCTGAGGGAATGACTCACCAATCAATGCATGCATGTGTGTGTGTGCATGTGTGTACGTGGGCATTTCCACTTTCCAGCTGGGTCATTTATTCTGATAATGACTTACCCTGGATCTAAAAAGCATGCTTTGATTGATGCTCGTACAAGTGGCCTTGTAACATATATGTGTGTGTATGTATTTTTGTTCTTTTTTTTCCCCCTCTCTTTCCGTCTGGAGGCCGCGTGCTGCCTCTGACAGACGCCGGGCAGCGGCTGAGCGAGATCAGAGAGGCCTGTTATGAAGGGAAGACCAAGAAGGTCCAGATGAGCTGGACCCCACGGACGCGGGCGTCCAGCGACCAGACGGTGTTCGCCGTTTACAAAGGAGTCAAGAGCTTTGATCTGTGTCACAAGCACAGCTTGTTGATCACCGGGGGCATGGACCGCCTCATACGGATGTGGAACCCACATTTCTCTGGGTTAGGAACCAGAATTCAGTGGACTGTAAAGGCCCAATCCTGAGATTTTTCTACCTGGGCTCTCTATGATTTTACCCCTTTACCACCTAAGCCTCAATATGTCTGTCTGGATTTTTTTGTTGTTGCTTATTTTAACCATAAAAGGACCAGAAAATGTCCTGTGAGTAGGTGCTTTTGCCCATTTTTCAAGAATAACTTTCATTATCTGGCAGTTATTTACAATTTACTGCATGCTAAAAGTGTTTTATGAAGAAAAACAAAAAGCATTGCAGTCACTTACAGATTTTGCGTGTTAAATTTGAACAGTATAACACATATTTAAAATAAAAAATATTGCGTTGAGGCCTGGAAATGGTGAACATTTCAGAAACATTTTTAATTGGGATATTAGGTAAAAACCTCCAAGCTGCACGGACGTCAGTCACTTGGTGTGACATTATTTTCACTCACGAGTGACGTTAGCGAGCTCTGACCGGATGCTGATCTGCAGAAATGCCAGCGAAGTGCGTCTACTTTAATAACGCGTGGCTTTTGAATGACAAATTTATGACGTGGTGGAGGCTGAACCAGCTTCTGCAAGGACGCTGTGACTCTGTGTCCACAGAGGGAGAATACAAGAAACCTCAGACTCAAACACAAAGGCATGGATTTTATTCACACACGCGTTTGACGCACATCTCCTCAGAAAAGCGGATACGTGTGCGGATACAAAAGACGACTGCATGTCATTTATCTTCACTGATACATATTTAAAAATATGGGAGCCAGGTTGAAAAATATCCTTGAAATTTCCCCCTTTCAACATGAACATGAAAAACATGCCCTTTTTTCTTTCTTTTTTTCTTTTCAGGAAACCGACAGGTATTTTAAAAGGCCACTGCGCTCCCGTCGTCCACCTGTGCATCTCCTCAGAGGACGGTCACGTCTTCTCCGTCTCCATTGACGGCACAGTGAAGGTGATTCCTGACGTTTAAATCACATTGTTTGTATCTTAAAGTTTTACTACACTGTTGGGTTTTAGAAATATTTGAAAGACATGAAAAAAATGCTGCTGCGCGTTAAGGGGAACTCAACTCAGAGTGAGTAGTGACTTGTAAAGCAGTTGTTTTCAGTGTTCTAACTGAATCATTAGAATCAGTTCATTAAAACTATTTGTTCAGTACTTCCTCCATTACCAGATCACCAAGGGTTAAAGTGCTTTATACATTGGGTTGGATATATTTGATAACATTTTTTGTGATGTCGTCAGTGGGTAGATTTTCCCCAAAATTGAATGGGAACATACTTGTGTGATCAGCGACCAATCACACCGCCAAAAACTGTTGACAAACTTGGAAATGAACATTGTGCAGTAAAATAACGTAACTTGTCATGGAATAATAAGTGTTTTGGTACTTTTGGCAGCATGTAAAGTCCAATAAAGTGATAATTCTTCACGTTAATGGTGCAAATATGTGTCGTCACGTGTGAGGTGTGGGACATACAGGACCAGTGCTGCCTGTTCACAGCAGAAGCCAAAGCCAGCGGGATTCACGGCGACGTCACCGCGTGCTCGTATTCTTCGGCCATGAAATCCCTGTTCGTCGCCGCAGACTGCGTGGCCGCGCTCTCGCTCATGATGAGGTTGGTCGTCGTTTGGCTTTTTTGTGTTTTATTCATCATCATAAAATCCAAAGACCTCTGAAGAAACTTTGTAAAAAAAAAGTCCTCAAAAGTAATTAAGGATAACGATGTGTGAAATTCACAAGGAGGACAGCTGGGGATTTTCAAGTCGACTTGCATGGAGTGAATTAAATAACCACGAGATAGTGATTTGGAAAAAGACGTCACGCTCGTCTTTATTTGTTTAAATTTAAACATCAGTTGTATCATGGCAGAGTTTAGAGTTTTGTAACAGCCTTTTCCCACATATGGATCTATTAATACAGGCAAAGAGAAAATTAGTTACAATTATTACTACGTATTCTGTAGTTTGAGAGAACTCGAACTAGTGGAAACGCGCCATAAAATAAAAAAATCTAAACAGAATCTCAGAAGTGAAAGTGGAAACCTAGCACATTCTGAGCCAGTTGTGTTCTTTTACTTCATTTCAGTTTGATTTAAAGTATGCTTTCAGAACATTAGTTGGACGATGATGAGCTTTGAACGGGCTTTCTCATGTCGGAGACATTTAGACCCAGAGCTCATGTTGCTTCTTTCAGTCAGAGGCTCAATAACAGGCACTTTGAGAGAGTGACATTTTATCATTTTCACTGCAAATCATGCCAAACTTGTACTCACGGGATCAGAGAATATAAAACATAGAGCTATAAGTAAGCATGAAACATTCACTTTCATGGTATTTTTTTTCTTCACAGACGCCGGCATCTCCTTCACATTATTATTTCTCATTTTAAATTTGTCATTCTTTAAGGCAACAAGTCTGCCGGCGCCTGACGCTTTCGCACAGCGAGGCCGTGACGTGCTGCGGCTACAGCGAGGAGTTCCGGGAAGTCGTGAGCTGCACTGAAGGATCCGTGAGTCCAACATCAGCGACATCAGCGTCGCTGACGAGCAGCTCCACGTGTCATGATTTCACTTTGTTTTTAATGTTTACGGTACGTTTAACTGTTCTTGTTTTTCAGGTGGTTAAAGTCTGGGATTTGGACACCGGGCGTCAGGTGTTTGAGTTCGGGGGCACACGGGATCTGTCTGCCATCACGTGCATGACATTTGACCTCAAAGGGAGGAGGTAGAGTATCTGAGTTTAAATGAAATATACTTTAATTTCATGTTTCTCAAACTGTGGTACTGTGGGGTTTTTTTTTGGATAAAGGACACAGCACACAAACGGGGAAGCTCATATCAGGCCCAGTTATTTCTACCTAAATTCTGCAAATGAACAACTAGAACAAGGAAACACGATAATTATGTAAATCTGAAATGATATTATAGTGTTTTTATTTACAAATGAAAATGTTCTTTATCGCTCAACGAGCAGCTGTTTGTCCGCCCACCGCTCCATTGACTCCCAGAGAAGCTGAGCTTCCGTGGAAGTGACAGTTTTTTTTTTGTTTGTTTTTTTTGTCACATTTTGTCTAATCGGCGTTTTATTCTGTGTCGTCACACAGAGAAATGTTAAAGCTGAGCTTCAAGTGATTTTACAGAGGCAAGTAAATACATTGGATATTAAACTCAAATCAATAAAAAAAAAAAAATAATATAAATATAAAAAATTTAAAATCAAGCAGACAAAGGATTTTTTATCTGCTCTGTGTTTGCCCTCCCTTATTTGTCCCCAATGTGAATTTGAAATAAGTCACAGGGCTTACACTCCCACTCCTTTTCAAGACTCGAGCTGGTCCCCTGAGTCTCCAAGACTCGACAAGTGGTCTTTTACAGTACATGTTCTTCCCTTTTCATCTAATCAGTCCCCCTTTAATTCAGAGAAACACTGAACAGATGAAGCATCTGTCAACTTAAACTTAATAAAATGTCATTTAAAATATTAAACATCATTAAACAAACAGATATGAAATTTAAAGTGGTTCAAATTGGCAATATCAGAAAGCTGCAGTAAACAATAATGTTTTCAATTATACCTCACAGAGAGAAGGTCACCGGTTTCAATCCTGGTTCAACTGAACGCCTTTTCTGTGCAGAGTTTGCACGTTCTCCCCGCGTGTGTGTGTTTTCTCCAGGTTTCCTGGTGTCCTCCCACAGTCCAAAATCATTCAGAGGTTAATCCATTCGGGTGAATGTGAGAGTGAATGGTGTCTCCTCGTCTCCTCAGCGCTGCCTCGGGCGCCGAGGAGACGCTCAGCGCTGCCTCGGGCGAGGAGGGGAACGCGTTATTCAAAAGGTTTGGTGCAAAAATATGAACGCAAACTCCGATCGGCTGCATGTTGCAACCCCCCATTGAACGGAGTCCCCAATCGTACGATGTTTCCCTGCTTCAACACAAACTCATTGTGTGTTGGAGCAGGGGAAATTTGGAAAACCTGCAGGCCAGTACGTCTCAAGGACCAGGACTGAGAAACCCTGTCACTATCAGGTTTATCCTGTATCTGCAGACTCATCACAGGTGGAAGAGATGGATGTTTGAAGATCTGGAACTTCAGCAACGGTCAGTGCCTGAAGACGCTGAAGAAGGGCACGGATGGTAAATTTTCATTACTCCCTGAAAAGCGAAAATCCCATCCAAGCCCAACACTTTCCAGTAATTGTGAAAAATCACTTTCACCCCTTCCCCCCCCATAGACGGAAAATGCCTGGAGGTTTGCCACTGCATCTTTCTGAAAGTTCACCGAAATTGGTGAGTAACAACGTGACACTCTGCAAATAATTCTCCGCTTGATGCATCAAGTCGAATTCACGTTGCGCTTGTGCAATTTCTATTTTAAAGCTATGTGATATCTGCGGGCCGGGACCGGACGATTGACATTTACTCAGTGAGTACAAGAGAAAAGACAGAAACTCAGGTGTTATGTTGTCAGTTGCATTTCACAGAAACCCATTTCCTCCCCGTGTCTCCCTTCCTACTGCATCCCATTTGCATTTATTTGCCGTCATTTCCAGGGGAAGGAGCAGAAAATATGATTGATAGATTGAATCACATCCAGCCTGTTTTGAATTTCATTATAACAACCTGACGATTGAGGGGAAAAAGGTGTGACTCGGCACGTCATTTGTCAGGTTATTAAGAATCTCAATAATGTTCTGCTGTCCTTGTTATACACAGGTTTGAAATGTGTCTCTGTATTTTATTCAGGACGCACCCGGCGACCTCCGTCACGTCCAGAAGCCGCAGCCTTCGTGGCAGGATGATCTGGTGATTCATGAGCAGAAAACTGTCAGAATCAAATAATAGGCAGTTCAATGGGTTTCTGCAATAATGTTTCATATTCTCCCCCCTGCAGACAAATATCTCACACAGACACATCATTATTTTGTTTCTGTGTTCAAAGTGACAAGAGGACAAATTGTGTCTTTGTGGTCGGGACAGAAAACACGATTTGAAACTCACATTTGTCAAAACATCGCAATTTATTTCAACTAAAAGTGAACAACATAAAAGTAAAGTACAACATAAAGGTGACATAGTTTGAATATTTTTTAAGATATTAACTATGCCTTTAAAAAACAAAACAAAAAACATACATATGTGAACAACTGAGTGGTACATTAAAAACAATGTGATAAATAAATATATAATAAGAAGAAGAAGAAGAAGAAGAAAGAGAAAACTACACCAGGACAAATACAACAAAGTTGAAGTTCTGCAAAAAATTTGTTCACATAGTTAATCTTTTAGTGACCTTTGCTGACGACAAAGGGACATTTTTCATTTGCTACAACATCTGCAGAACAACAGCAAACAAAGGTCATATAATACACATAACGTATATGCCACAGAATAAATGCCCTAAAACACACAAAAAAAGTAAAGAAAAACTATTAAGGTACACAGACATTATGGCCTAATATGTAAAAACAAGGCATTTTACTCATGGAATTAAGCCAAAAAGGAAGCATTGAAACATTAAAAGGGTTAATTTAATCAGGAACAAGGACAATTTAGGTTCATGTAAATACATGTAAAGCACCTTTCTTGTATTAAAACCAAGTGGCAACAATCACCTATCAGACTAAAACTAAATTTAAACCAGCATCTCACAGGAATGTCCAACTGCAGCCACGGAGCTAACAAGCTAACATTTTCCAAGCACAAGTTGACCTGAAACCAGGCTCCTATTGGACGACAGCAGCTGTCAATCACTCTGGTGTCCACTCACGATGCGTCCCAACACAGTTTGACATCGTGTTCTATTGAAAATGACCTGAAACTATAGTGATTGAGGCCATGACAGAAATCGAGTAGTAGACTTGGAAAAGTGGCCCCCTGGTGGCCAGTTAGTATATATTTAATTCCACACTGGCAACCACAGGAGAACTGGGATACTACATCCACTTTTTACATACAGTCTGTGATTATAACTCATCTGTTCTGAGTTAATTTAACACCTTCATTTACATTAATGGATGGATTTTTGTACAAAAATGTTGACATATTCTCACACAAAGATGATAAGTATCATAATCGATTAATCAAGTAATCGTTTGGGCCATAAAATGTGGAAAAATGCGAAATAATGATTCTTTCTTTGTCATATGGAGCAAAGAAACAAGAGAATATCTACGTATAAGAAGCTGAAAAATAAGAAAACTTGTTTTAATTAAAAAAACCCCACTAAAAACCAATTCATAGGTCATGACAGTTAATTTAATAATTGATTAATAATCGAGTAATGGAGTCATTCTGACCTGCACTGCAGTGTATCTATTTATCATCTCTGACACATCTACAGAACAGAGATGATAAAGTGTTTCGTGTCCTCGGTCATTGTTGCCCCTTCAGGACTGTGGAGACAAAACCATCTCTGCTTGTTCTATCTCTGCTGTTACACAGACACACAGAGCAGAGGACACTGCAGACCTGGCCCGACACTATATAAGCTTCTTTTTATTATTTGTTATTTTGCTGACTAGCTGGAAAGCTCTGAGAGAGATGGGTAAGAAAGCGCTTGTGACCTCTGACCTACTTTGCGGCATTGCCTGAAGGAACATTTTGAAGTGAACAGTGGGCGACCTGAACCCACTGTCTCCCTTTTATCCTTCTCTCCTTTTTCCATTTCACTCAGTTTGGACATTTTTCAATTCCACACTATATCGAACAGTTTTTTTTTTTTTTTTACTTTCTTGTCATATCTCATATCACATCAGGGAACTATTTGGTTGCTGTTGTTTGTTGTTATTTGGTTGTTGCTGTAGAAACATGGTGCACAAAGTAAATAATAGGAGGGTTAATTTCTCCAGCGACAGAAACCTGATTTTAATGTACCACTCTTCTAAATGAATGTTCTTTTGTGAGTACTCTACAACCGTTCAGTTTGAAGAGTTTTCCCCATAGACCACATGTGTGTCAACTTACACAAAAATACTTATGGCTGGAATATTTAATTTCGGCCAATTAATCGTCCTAAATGTTACACACTGGACCTTTTAATCCTCTTATGACCATCAAGATAATTAGGCTGCCTGGAATTTTTTTGATTTTATGGCTGTAAAATTGTCAAAAAAATGATCAATGAGTGAGTGCTTCTGCCCCGTTTTTCACTATCGATATCTGGCAGATAGTCTACCCTTTAGGAATTACAGTACTACCAATCTCAGCTGGGCCAATCTCAGCTGACATAGGCCGAAAGGCGGGGTCTCACCCTGGACAGATCGCTAGTCCATAGTAATTACTGCAACATAGTCGACTTTAGGTATAAAAACAATACCGTTTACCAACTGAAGGGGGTCCCCGAGAACAAATCTTAGTCTGTGTTACTTTACGAATTACTGTGACACATTTTTCACCACACTTCTCACAAACGGTACCTTTTATCAACTGTAGGTGGAGCCCGAGAGGTTAAGAACAAAACTGAGGGGGATCTCATTCTCAGTAATGCTGAATGAACCATTCAGAGACCTGATGCTGCGTCGCCTGCCATCTCTTTCATTACGGCTGGTGGTTACACTCACACCCAAGAGGCCCATTAACGGAGCAGAGAGATTGCATTAGAGGAGCCAGGAAAAGAGAAGAGAGCTCTTTGATTATGTGCAGATTCCTCACTCGAAATAGTTTTTCATTAAAGTCCTGCAGGAGGAAGATCAATAGTTTTGTTGCAAACACTGTACTCTGGTCTCCTCCTCGTATCCACCGAGGCTCCGGTTAACTGCGAATCTCCCTGTTTCCTTCCAGATGGTCAGTCTCGTGTTTCGTCTCATTAATATTTTAAAACGTGACCCAGTTCAGCTGAACATGTTTCGCTCAGGCGGTGAGTGTAATTCAGGTTCAAAATGCCATCTGCTTTCCCCTAATTTGGCTCATGAGTTGAGTCGTTTCCTCGTTGGCAGCTCAGACTCTCCGAGCAAATATTCTCGTTTGGTGAGCAATGAACGCATAAAGACAGATGAATCAGTTTATATCAGTGTGAAGTTTAGGCAGCAGGAGTAATGTTTGACAAGCCGGTGTCAGCTTGCTCCGGCTTTGATCCAGACTCAGCTCGTCCAGAATGTGGGTCACACTCGGCTGCTGATCTGTGTGAAACCAGAGCTTCAGCTAAAGCTGTTTGACATTCATATGTTTGTTAAAAACATAAAAACCTCACTTTCTGAGGTTATTCCATGGGTAAATCAATACATTGTATTAACTAATATATCTTAACGTATAACATGTTATATCATGATAAATAAAAATCTGTGATTGGTTTCTTTTTTTAATCTATAACGTTGCTTTCTTTTGAATTTTGTGTGACTTGACCTCGCCTGGTCCTCGACATGGACACAGATTTTACTTTCGGCCCCAGATGTGATTGACTTTGACAGACCTGATCTCACAGTTTGACGAGTTTTTTTCCCATAGACCACATGTGTCAAACTCCAGGCCCGCTATACAGTCATATTTGGTCCTGTGGAATAATATTTTAATCTGTCCTGCTCCTCCATTGACACACTCCAGTTGACACAGTTTTTTACTTTCGTCCCCCTCTGTGATTGACTTGGACGGTGCATGAAAATGGACGTAGCGTTGCTTTATAGGATTGGAAATAATGAGTCACATGGTCTGTTGAACTGCATATTATTTTTGATTGGTAGTAAAGAAGTTTTAAAACGATGGACACTCACATTCACTCACATTTGTTGTTGGTTTTTTTTTGTCCCCCAGAATAACGGTCATAAAGAGGACATCCTGTGTGTGGTGCAGTGTCCTCCATCCCTCCTGGCCACCAGCAGCTATGACGGAGAGATAATCGTGTGGAACGTTGTTTCTGGACGTATCCAGTGTCGCTTTGTCTGCCCTCACTCAGCAGAAAATGCTGAAGGTGATTATTGAATGATTAATATGCTGCAGTGGACAGAATCGCATCATTATTTTTATCACTCTCACACAGGACTGGACAAAAGTGTCCCAAGCATCATTTTCCTCAAGAATGTCCCGTTTTCCTCGGCCACGCTGCTCCTGTCCTCTGGAGCGGCCGGTCAGTGTCACGAGCCGTAATTATCGCAGACGGTTGCACTTTACGACCTCCAGCGATGTCTCTCACTGCCGTTTAAATTATGCATTTTCTCTGTTAAAGGTTGTATAAATGTCTGGCGAGTGCTCAGCGGAGGACCCTTTGTGAGCGGCTTCAGAGCTGTGAGATATTTTACTGATTTTATGTCAAATTCTGTGACTGAAACAAGTTTTTATTAACATGTGTCGCACATTTGAACAGAATTTTCAAAGAAGCGTATAACTGTCACAGTGGAAAATATAGGTTTTTGATCAGAATCACTTTATAATATGATAATTATATTATACAAACGTGATCATTGTATTGTATAAACGTAAAGAAGAGCGTTTAAAATCACAAAAAATGAAACAAAAACTGAAATAAATCACATACAGCGAATTCGACGAAAAGGAAAAGAGGTTTACTTTTCTTCCTCTTTGTCTTCACATTCGCTGATTGAAGAGTAAGCAAATATCTTAATAACTGCACACTTTCTATGCTGAGCTCCACTGTTTTTTAACAGCTAGAAGGTATTTTCTTTGCAGATGATGCAGAACTTTAATTTGGGAGGTTCCTCCCCTAAAGCTGAAATTAAACATATCTTTGAAATAATTGCAAAGAAAGCAGGAAACTGTGTTTTTGGGCCATTGTACATAAAAACTTTTAGTTCTCTTGCTTTGCTGTCACATACTTGAAGAGATGACGAGTGTGGCTACAAACTGAGAACCTTTTCCTAATTTCCATGTTGCAGTCTTTATTCCAAGAAAAGATCACAATCATGGCTAAAACAGAAGAGGACACGTTGCTCTATGCTGCCGACCAAATTGGTTACATCTACGTTTACGACATGAGCAAATTTAACCCTGAGGAAAAATCACCACGACGTGAGTGTCACCTTTACTTTCACTTACGCAGCGAGTAGAGTGGAAATATACAGTTTAATAAAAGTTATCTTAAATGTGATACTGTTTATTTTTCGCCATTTTTTTCCAGCTCAGTACTTCTGGCGTGCCCACACCAGCAGAGTTTCTGGGTAAGTGAAATTCATATACTTTTGGTGCTTTACATTTATAGTCCGAACTGGGATTTCCAACTCGGAGCAACCACTGCTACTTTACCATTTATAGCTCTTGTATCGTATTTGTTTCACAGGAATTTAGTCGTACACGCAGTAATATTTTACCGTTGCTGCTAAAATACCAAATAGAGCGTTGTTAATCACTGGTATCGCTAACAGTGGTTAGCCCAAGATACATTTGCGTCCATGTTGTTTTTCCAACTTCTCAACTTGAATGCGATAAATTCGGGTGACGTCACTCCCAGTTCCAAGGTTATTAACGTAAACTAAAATGGAAAAAAAAATGTCTTTAACTGAAATAAAAATAAAAACTAGAGTTTAAAAATAAAACGTTAACTAACTGAAAACTTGTGCGAAGTACAAGTACGTCACGTCATCCGCAAAATCTAAACGCTGATTGGCCAATGCATCAGTGCGTTTTACGTCTGTGCATTGACGAATTTGTCGCATCGCGTCGGGTGTGAACGCAGCATCACACGATATGCAGATGACAGCCTGATGTTTGTACATCTTTTTTTTTTGTCAAGGGTGCACCTGTGTGAGCACTAAGGGTTGAATACTTTTTGAATCTTCCACCAAATACTCCATATTACAAAAAACTTACACTGAAACTAATAAAAACTAAAATAAACTAAGCATTTACAAAAAATAAAAACGAATTAAAATACCCACTCCAAAACTAATTAAAACTTAACTCATTTTAAAAACAAAAACTAATTATTATAATCCTGGTGTTTAGATCCTTTATGGTTATAGTCATCTGTGTCTTGGGTCTTGTTTTTTTTACTTTAACTTGTGTCGTCATGCTGCGTTCACACGGAACACAGATCCCGCCATCGTGCCACGCCATTTCGTGCCCCAGGATCATTTTTGTGCTATTTTTGTCTGCATTTCAGTCAATCAATCAATGAAACTTTATTTATATAGCAGTTTGTAATACAGGGCAATGTAACTGAAATTGATACCGGTCACGAGACTGGTGCTGCTTATCGTGATCCGCACAGAGTATTTTTCTAACGTGCCGTTCACATCCGTACAGATTAAACAGACGATTTTCAAAAGGTGAGATACTGCTGAGCAAACGCTCGCCAACCAACACATTGGATTATTCAGAGACTTCTGCCGTTAACACTTTCTCCAATTGTGTCTCATTATTCTGCTCCAGCCTGCAGATTGTTGACAATGATCAAGTGGTGCTTACCTCGTCCACCGACCGCACCGTGCGTCTCTGGAGTCGAAGTGGCGAATTCATCGGTGGGTGTCATTCCTCATCTATCAGCCCCCCCCCCATTCTGGACATTATTAATGATCATGCAACGATAGGATCATTAATCTTGATCAGCGGGAAACACCACTGTTCCCGCTGATCACGGTGAACTGTTATTTACACAAGGCTGAATTAACCCTAAAGGGATCAAATGATCAGTTTTTCTCCGAAAGTGCCCTCATTCTTCTTCCTCTCTCAGATGTGTCAATACCTGTCATTGCACGCTGAAAACTATCAGGCAGGTTAACTATATTTTAGCACTCAATATTACTTAGCTGCAGGTTTACAGTGTGTTAAAGCTGTAGTGTGTAACCTTTGTTGTTCTGCTTGTCTTTGGTCTGTTCTTATGTTGCGTCCTTCATCTGTCAACTAATGTTATACAGTTCAAGCACCACTGGGCTAGACTCTTCTCGTTTAATTTTCTTCTTTTCCATCAGTGATAGTAGCTGGTGTTTTTTTTTTAGTGTCGTCACTGGAAGATTCACGAATGTGAAGCAAACAATGCTGCACTGTAGATCAGTTAAAAAGACTTAAAAACTAAAAAAACATGCGTTAATCTAACAACATTTAGCAATGGAAAAAGTCAGAAAAGGTTTCTGAAAGTTTCACTTTTTGAAAATGTCCTCGCTTTTTGAAAATGTCCTCACTTTTTGAAACAAACTGTAACTTTTTGGAATTTTTCCAGAGCAGTAAAATGCAAAAGCTGGAGTGATGTTTCGGCCCCATGTTTATCCTTTGCTTGCTGAACTTTTTCACACTTTAATGCAACATTAAAACTGTTTCTTAGCTCCCGTGTCTTCACAAATGCACATAAAAAGTGATGGAATCTCAGCTGTTGTGTGGATTTTAAGACCCATTGAGATCAATGGGTGTGCTGGCCAAGAAAGGCAGCCATAGTTCATAAAAACAGGGAGATAACAGTTACAAAACAAACATTGAAATTTAAAAGTGCAAGTAAATAGACAAATAAAGTGCACACAGGCACTGTTCAATGGATTTCCGTACAATGGTCTTTTAAGATGAAATAAATGTTGATAAACTTAGTTCTCTTGTTCACCATGTTGTTCAGAGTCCTGGTCTCTGATCCACAGGGACCTTTGGGCAGTCTGATATCTGGAACATCCACGTCCCGTCTTCCTGGACGCACCCGGCCGTCCCTTACGAGGTCCTGACTCATCCTCTGAGTCTTCCGGATCATGACTTGTTGAATTTTAAAACCCAGTTTCCTGATGACTGTGACGGCCGGGAGCTAGAGGTGAGCTGCATCCTTTCACAAAATGATAATCTGATTATCTGAGCTCAGTCTTTTTTCTAACTGCATAGAAACACAGCAAGGTGACATTTTTCTCCGATATCCATCAGTGACGGACATTAAAACCCACATTTTACCACAGCAGCGATTATACTGTACATGAGCAGAGCCGGTGTGACAACACATGCAGCTGGAAATGTGACAGATTTATGTTTACAGTGCTTTCTTTCTTTCTTTTGCATTTCAGGCTGTTTCATGAAAACTGCCATGCACGCTAACAAGCTATCGAACCACCGGCGCTCGGAAAGGCTTTGCTACTGTGCAGGACCTGACCTCTCCCTCGCTCCCTCGCTCCCTGGCATTGATCCTCTCATAAGCAGCGCTGAGGAACTGCAGTCGACTGGGAAAGATAAAACTGTATCGATCACACTTTGGAAACTGTAGCAAAAATGGATTGGAATTGTGGGTCGAAGGCGTGTAATCACACACACAAATGGCCTTCGCAACAACAGACTGTAAAATAAGAGAAGGTGTTTGATAAAAGTGGGAGAATGTGTGTCGCTTTGAAATCTGCTCACTCTCCCACACCAAAGTCCATCGAGAAAGTCATCGAAGGCTCTCCAAGACACCAAAACTTACCAAACACTGTGTCCCAGAAAGCTTAAAATACTGATTTTCTTAATGGACTTTGGTGCAGGAAGAGTGAATGGTTTATGGACAGGATTAGTTTTACATAAAGAGGAAAAGGTAAAGTAATTATTACCAGAGCTTCTCAGTGGTATGTCAGTCATCATTACTGGACAATGACAGTAAAGATTACAGTGACTTTTACCTGGGGTGAAAAGGTCTGGAACAATTACCTCAGCTAATACTAATCCCATACGAATAGACCCGGCGGTGCTCAAATCAAGTGCAACTTGGTGTCTGGGAAGTCGGGGTGAAGTTGTTTTCCCGTAGCCAGTGCAGGGTTGGGAATCACTGGGTTCACTACCCTGTTGTCACTACCCTTCCACGTTTGGGCCCTTAGACCCCGATTTACCCCTCCCAACCTAGATTTCTTATCCTGAGCAATATTGGCCATCAATATTACAGATGTCCTGTGTTGAAATGACATTACTCCACCTCCACATGTAAAACTAATCCTGTCTGAATACTAGGGCTTATGTGCCATACTGCACCTCATACAACCACACTATCCCTTTAAGATGCTTTTAAACAAACATCGTGTTCTTACGCACAAAGTTCCTATCAGCTCTGTGAAGCTTCATATCATTTTTTATTTTATTTTATCTCATTGTTTTGTTTTTAGTGGCACTCAAACTTTCCATTTCGTTCTCTGCTCTCGTGGTGTGTGTTGGGCCACGACCGGGCAGATATTAAGGCTTTTAGAGTGTAAAAACTAACTGTACCTGCCCTGCACCAAAGAGAAGATAAAGTTAACAATAGAGCCGGTGAAGCATTTGGAATTAAATTGAAGTGCCATCAATTTTTACGCTGGCCTCAGCTAATTTAGGTGGAATAGTGTTACTTTCCCATCCTCCTCCCTGATCACAGCCCTTTTCAAAGTTAAGTTGGCTTTAATGACAAATGCAAAGTGGACAGTGTGATACTGATAAACATGAAATGTGAAAAGTCTGCAGAAGAACATAGTGTTTTTTTTTTTTTTTAATAGAACTGAAATCCAAAGGTGATAATTACAATTTAAGGGAAATGAAAAACAGAGCACGACAAAAAATCTCCTAAAAACAGACCCTGAAAAAAAATCTTAAGAACAAACCTGAACAAAAAAAATCTGGTTCAGACAGAGGCTTGTGACTGTGTAAATGAAACTGTAGAAAAACCCGCAGACACTTTTTTCCTGTATACCACGACAGTGAAGGATAAAGAGAACAAAGGAGGTGAAAGTGACACAGTAATGTTTGTACAAGCAAGAACAAAAGCTGACACAAAATGAGCTGTTTTAAAGCTAATTTTGATGTTCCATCAAGTATTGTCCCAAATTTATACTCCTCCGTTTACAAAAATCATACCCCTGGAGCTTTAGAACACTGCAATTTATCATCCTATACACACACACACACACACACACACACTCTTCTGCAACTACAGCGTTTTAATGTTAACAAACACACAGAGGAGCCCAGGGGACTTAATGCATACACCACATTTATTTTTTTGATTACAGCTAATATTATCACCTGGCCCGACCACATAACCCAATTACCCTCATACTGTATATATGTATAACAATATATATGTATGTTCAGAGCAGCGCTAAATTATTTACAAATGTAAGCACTTACATTTTGTAAGTGGAGGGAAAAGGTGGGAAAAGTCATAATTATAGGCTACAAATATCTGTGAGTTATAGTTAAAACCAAAAAAATAAATAAATGTGTGATTACGAGCAGCTTACTTACAGATGATAAACTATTGTAATAATAGGTTTTTAAGTCTATATTCTTACAATTCTGTGGAGATTGATAAAGGGGGGAAAGTATAAATATGTGCAAAAGAAATGGTTAATAGTTTAAAATGATGACTGCAATCCCACACCGTTCCAGTCACACACGGTGTCCCTCAAGGCTCAGTGCTCGCTCCCCTCTGACTTCATTTCCACTGCTACACCGATGATTACCAGTCCAGCAAATCCATTACCTATGCCACGTTTTGAACTGAGAATTTTTGCAGAAATCTTCTTATTTTCATTTGAATAACATATTTTAAATGATCACTGTGTGATATTTATGCAAATCTGTGACAAACGGATCTGGAACTGAATTGGATGCGGGCCACCACATGGTTGTTGTAGTGGTTAGCACTCTTGCCTTTGCAGCAAGAAGACCCGGGTTCATGACGCATTTGGAAGAAGGACCTTTCTGCATGGAGTTTGCATGTTCTCCCCGTGTATGCGTGGGTTTTCTCCGGGTAGATGGACCTGTGATGGACAGGCGATCTGTCCATGGTGTACTCGCCTTTTTGCCCTGTGTGTGCTGAGATGGGCGCGGGCGACCCCCGCGACCCTCATGTGGAGGATACAGTGGTAGTAGACGAGTGAGTGAATTTTGAACTTTCTGACATTTTTGAAGGCCAGTGGAGGGAAGGCCATAAAGGAGTGCAGTCATCGGGTCGAGAGGTTATGAAGGACTGAATCAGTTTTTCAGCGTCAGATGTGTGGAAAGGCTGGTGACTGGTGTACTGGTGCTACATTTCGGAGGTGAAGGAATTATGTTTTAGTGATATTTTCAATGTGTGGTCTGAAGGAGAGGGTGGGATCCATAATGATGCCAAGGTTATGGATCAGGATTGAGGACAGGGCGACCAGCAATGGAGAGTGAGAAATATTTGGAGGAGATTCGATGAGGGTTTCTGATTTATTGAAACTTATCCAGACTTTTATTTCAGTGAGACAGTCTGTGAAAGTGGAGAGAGCATGGCAGAAGTGATGGATCTGCTGGACAGGTATAACTTCTAAACATCGGCGTAGCAGTGGAAATGAAGTCTGTGTTGTTGAATGATGTACGCATGTCCAGAATGAAAAGCAGGGGACCGAGCACTGAGCCTTGGGGGACACCGTGTGTGACTGGAATGGTGTGGGATTTGCAGTTATTTATGGAAGTGCACTGTCCAAAGTGTGACCCTGGGGCCAGAGGCAGTACTCCGGCCCCAGGGAACTTCATTATGGCACCCTTTTTGATTGGAAGGACACCCAAAGGAAACAAAGTTGCAAGGACATCATATAGGACACTGCATCACTCCTTTGGAAACAATCCACTTTTAAATTAATATTTTTGTGTGTGTATGTGTGCACCTCAGTAATGACAAAACACTGCTATAGAATGTAACCAACACTTGTTTATATTTAAAATGTACGCACCACAGCTTTAACATCTCGTGACATTTCACGTTTATTTTTATATACATTTCTTACATGTAGAGTCATTAATATTTAAGGACATGTAAGTGTCTCCAGACTGAGACTTTCATCTGACAGAACATGCAACTGCTTCAGTGACAGAAAGTGCACTTTGTTTCTTTAATCTGAAGACTGAAGACTCCGTCTCTGTAAAAATCCTCATGTAACTGTCATTGTCCAAAAATATGCTCCTTCATTTGGTGTCACTAGAAAAAGAGAACATGAGGGTGAAACTGTCTCGGGTTTCTTGTTACCTACGAGCTCTGGAGAGAGCCTTTGTTTGTTTGTCGTCAACAAACCTGCACTGATCAGTCAAAGTTCATAAAAATAAATGTTGCCTTCACAGGATGTCAGGAACACACGGTTCTGCTGCTGCACATCAAAGATGAAATAAACAGGGCTGTGAGAAGGTGACACTGAGAATGATGGGACTCATCGTACAGAGGTGAACGAATCAACAGTAGCTTTTACACTGTAAATAATTAAATCATGGCATCATTCTCCAGTAGTTTTGAGTACATTTTCATGTTTTGCTTTGTTTATTCAACACATATTATATCTGTTTAGGTCCATTAATACGGAGACAGATGAAGCCTTTTGTTGTCTGTCATTGTGCAGTAGAGCTTACGATGAGATACCGTCAGAGATCGTGGGCACAGTATAGAGTCCAATCAGTTTAGGACAAAAAAAGAGTCTATGTGGGCATTTAAAACTGATTATCTCTCCAGAAAACAGAGCAAGAGTGGCAGGCCCAAAGGGAAATATTGAAAACTCTGCTCGTCATCCATCCATCACATCTACAATTCTGCATTGTTTGGTTCCATTATGGTGTCTTGTAATGACCCGTTCACACCTTGTCTCAGGTTAAACCAGCAACCTGTAACTGGGAGGGATGAACAATCTGTAGACCAGAATCAGCCGCAGAGGTTAAATACCTGGTTCTTGCCTGCTAGTTGGTCAGAACTGAAGAAGCCTCTTGGATGAGAGGTGAAACGTCTTCAACTCAACTCAAGCAAGTCCCAGTCGCCCACAGCTAAACCACTGAAGAAGATCATGACCTGGATGACTGAGAACCTTCACCGACATACGACTCCCAAAGTTTAGGCCAAAACAGACTTGGCGTCCATTGCAACAAGAAAATTCCAATGTTTTCACCCTCCACCGAACGTCCATTGGAGCTGCAGAAACATCAGAGAAAATTCTGAGCTTTCAAAAGGTTTTCTGTAATTATGTTGTAAAATGAGTTCAAATGGACTCGTCTTGTAAAACACGGTAAACACAACCCTCATTTGAAAGCAGCGTGTTAATTAAAGAAAAGAGAACATTGAGCGTGTACTTAGTAACTCAGAAAACCTGTGGATGAAGCACGACTCAACGAAAACCTCTAACAAGGTAATTAAGCGCTTCCATAAAGGCCATTATTAGTAGCTAATTATTTAACATAATAACTAAAGTCTGACATGATAACGGTTGCCATGTCCTCATAAACTGCTGTTTATAGTATCAGCCTTTCGCTCTTACCACACTGTTGTCTCCAGAGGACGGAACAATAACAATTACGGCAACCAAACATATTTACGCACACACCTCCGCAGATGTTTCCAATTATTGTGGCTAATTACACTCCCACTCCAGCTGAAGTTCTGCAGGAAACAAATGATGTTACTAATCTGCGAGCACTCATCACAGATGATAAACGTGTGGGCCGTTCCGCCGGGTTGAATCTCACCGAGCCGTGAGTCCGTGGAGTGGAGGCGCAAGCGGTTTGTTGGGAGTTTTCATTGATGGTTTCTAAAAGAGTCAACAATCTGAGTGCATGTAACGCAGCAACTGCCTGAAACGACTGAAAAACACAACGACCCAAGTCATTAAAACGCTCTTACTAATTAAAACCGTTATAAATAGCTGTGTTCATTTGAGGCTGAACACTAAAAGCTGTGTTTCCATTGTGGTACAATTCAGTTTGGAACGTAAAACCCTTCAGTCAGGTGTGTGTTTCCACTGAGAACAGTAATTTTACTTGAGTGACATTGTACCAACGCCAATGAATTGAATCTTGTACTCCCTTGGTACCCCAAGGGAAGGTAGGCTGTGTATTTTTCTACTAATCCTAATGGAAACGTAGAAATAGTCGTTCCTTACCGCGCTGTGCAATAAAATGATTCAGTTCCGTGTTCTGTAGAACCGATGCGCTGCTGGTTCTGCCAGGCTGAAGATTATGTACAGCCTTATATGTACAATGTGTTGCTATTATTGCCTTTACAGTGCATGATATGGCATTAAAATGAATTACTCAAACATTTCTGTCTTGTGGGCTGATTTTGACCCGCGGACCGCACGCTTTGACACCCCTGCAATAATAATGTGTGTGTGTGTGTGTGTTAGTGACCTCCCCTCGCCAGCAGAGGGCGTCCCTGCGCCTCACACAGAAAGTGGTGTTTCCTCTTCAGAACCAACCAGAGCAGAGACTCTGCTACTGTGGAAGGGAAAAGCCCTGTGTGTGTGCGTGTGTTTCATATCCACAGTGAGAAAAGCTCATACACGGAGAATCTTTCCTTCTTCCTCGCGCACCGCTGTCAGGACTCCCCTCTCTCTCTTTCTCGCACACACTCTCAGCCTCTCTCTACCAGGATGCTGTGGAACAAACGGCGCGGCGGTTCCAGAGTAACAGCGGGCTGTTTGATCTTCTTCTTCTTCTTCTCCGCCTGTAAGTCCTCACTTTTTCTTTTTTTTCTTTTTTTTTTTTACTTCCTAATCCTCGCGTCAGGAGACTCGGCGTAAGAAACAGTGTCGCCAGTTTGTCCTGCGCTGAACTGGAAACATTCACATTCTCCCGTGTTCGTGTGTGTGTGTGTGTGTGTTTTAAATGGAGCTGCGTGAGTGAATTTGCCAGAAACTGTTGAAAGAAAGTGCGGAGCCATGATTCGCGTCAACTTCCTGAGGAGTTACTGTGTGTGTGTGTGTGTGTGTGTGTGTGTTTTATAGACTCTCAAAGCTCGGTTCTCTCTTTTCCTCGTCATATGTTCGTTACCCACTCGTGTTGAGCAGCTGCTGCTGTGACACATCGACGTTGCCTCGACAGTGGGAGTAGAAGTCAAGCCTGAATGAATGCGCCTCAGGCTGCAGATGCTGTGAAAGGTTTTCCTGTCACTCAGCTGCTAAAGTCGTGCTCAGAGTCCAATATTGGATTTTTAATTTCCCCCCTCTCTCTCTATATTAAAAAAGAAAACAAGAAAACGCTGCTGGTGCTTTGATACTTTTGATAGAAACGAGTGAACAGTGGCTCTTATTATGATTTTTACTGGACAAACATGTGTCATTAAAGCTGTAGTGTGTAACTTTAAAAGTTAAAAGCTTTTCCACTACACGGTTCCAGCACGACTTTTCCTCAGTCCCCTCGTTCTAGACGTTCTCAATGTTCATGCAACATTATGCTGTGTTCACACCGGACACAGCATTAGGATCGTTAATCTTGATCAAGGTGTTAATTTATTTTATACAAAGCTGAATCAAGCCCAAAGGTATCAAATGACTTTGACTTTTTCTCTGAAAGTGCCCAGTCTTCATTCGTCAATACTTACAGTTCCACAGTGAGAACGACCGAGCAATGGTAACCTGGTAAATAACCAGCACTCTCAAGCTACAGTATTACTTTTACAGTGTGTTTAAAGCTGTAGTGCGTAACTTTTGTTGATTTTTGTTGTTGCTGATTTTATTCTGGGCCACATGGTGTTGTAGTGGTTAGCACTCTCGCCTTGCAGTGAGAAGACCCGGGTTCGAGCCCCGGTTGGAACAAGGGCCTTTCTGCATGGAGTTTGCATGTTCTCCCCGTGTGTGCGTGGGTTCTCTCCGGGTTCTCCGGCTTCCTCCCTCAGTCCAAAAACATGCAATGTGGGGATGAGGTGAATTGGACACGCTAAAGTGTGAGAGTGAATGGTTGTTTGTCTCTATCTGTGTGGCCCTGCGATGGACTGGCGAACTGTCCAGGGTGTACCCCGCCTATCGCCCGATGTAGCTGAGATTGGCACAGCACCCCCCGCGACCCTCTGGTGGAGGATAAAGCGGTTAGATGATGACTGACTGACTGATTTTATTCTTCTGCTTCTCTTTGGTCTGTTTTTATACTGCGCCCTTCATCTGTCAAGTGAGACTATTGGCGCTTTTCCATTATACAGTTCTAGCACGACTCGACTCAGTTCGACAATACAGCGGCACGGTTTGTGTTGCTCGCCGCTTTTAGGCTTTTTTTAAACCGATCTACAGTTCGGCATCGCTTGGCTTGATTTTTGTGTCGGACGTCTCTTCCCGTGACGGCACTCTGACCAATCAGTGGCCGGCAGTCTGATGACATCATGCATAGTACCTACTCGCCACAGCAGGCGTACCTGGTACCAGGTGGAAACACGCCATAAATCGAGTACTTGTTTGGTCCGCAGACTGTAAGAAAATGCTAATCATTGTTTCCCAGAACTCGAAATAATGATGTTTTCAAATGGCTTTGTTTTGTCCACAAAGAAAAAAGTAAAATCAGTTTTAATGATTTCTTTGTTAAATGGAGCAAAGAAAACCAGAAAATATTTACACTCTGAAGAAGCTGGGAAATCAGAGCCCTTGATTCAGTTATTTAAAAAAACAAACAAAAAAAACACCTAATAATCAAAATAGTTTAAAATGAACTTGTGCAGCCCTGATGTCAACATTATTAAAGAACGATATGGTTGTGTTGATATTTAGTTGGTTGTTATACCTCTTGACATGCGTTTTACAGGTTTACCTTTACAAAAACAACATCAGGTGTTACAGAAATAACAGTAGAGAATAGTCGGAAATGTTATATTACACACAAATGTGCAATTATCATGCTTTATGCACTTAATTTGATTGGATTTGTCATCTCTAAAACACATTTAGTTCGAAGGAACTTTGGGAAGATGACCAGATTTGTGTATTTCTTTAATATTAAGTATATACATTGTTTTTTTTTTAATATTATTTATATTTCATTTTTTATGATTTAACTGTTGATGGAAGAAGAAAAAAAGAGTAAACCTGACAAAAATTTTGTGTCGGCCGTAAAAAAAACTCCTTATCTGTTGAGAGTGAGTGAGCTGTAGTTTGAGTTAGAGTGAATATACTTTGTTTTTACACTAATTATTTGACACCATCACAGGTTGAGGTCGACCATTAATTAAGAACTATAAGTAGAACTTGGAACTTAAAGTAGAATTTGGAACTATAAGTAGATTTTGGAACTATAAGTAAAATTTGGAACTAAGTAAAATTTGGAACTATAAGTAGAATTTGGAACTAAAGTAAATTACAGTTGCAGATAAACAGCCAAAGTTAAGCAGATGAACAAATTTACATGTACTTTATAACTGGACTGACGCCACAAAGACGCCATTTTGTGCCACGCAGTCCGTGTTTCTGCGTAAACTCCAGTCCGGGGAGCTGTTCCACTTTTATTTCTGAGAGGTTGATCAGAGCTGGATCCAGGTTTACGGTCTCTGTGTGGTGTTGAGAAGTGGCCTCTCTGGAAAGCGGCGCTGCAACTGAGCTGAACGCATTCATATTTCATTGTCTTTGCCAGATTAAAGTATTTAATTCTTTAGGAGCAGCACAGAACAAGTTTGCTCTCTTCATTATTCATTGTTCTGGAAGCCTTGCTTGCTTTTAATATTCCACATGGACACGGCCATTATTATTCGTGCTCTTTTAAACACTGACTGTTAATTAGCATTCAACTTTATATAATCGCTGTCTGTGTGAACGGGACTTTTGTTTCAGGACTGTACAACTGTCACTTTTTCCTAACGTTATATTAGGTTATTAGTAGTTATATGATTTTTTACATTTTGTTAAAGTAGCTTTTCTTAAAAAAATAAAATAAAATCCACATTTTTTATGATATGGTTTGTTTTAATAGTAAATCTTTTTATGTTATTCTTGGTTTGTGTAGTTATTATTGGAAAATAAAATGCACATTTTTATGCTATCTTTCATTTTAGTAGTTATTAGAAAGTAAAATGTTCATATTTTCGTTATCTTTAATTTTAGTAGTTATCATTGGTAAATAAAATGTAAAATGCAAATTTTTATTATCTTTCATTTTAGTAGCTATTTTTAGAAAATAAAATGTACATTTTTATGTTATCTTTCATTTTAGTAGTTGAAGATTAAATAGTTGACCATTAATTAATTAATTGAACAATCGTTGCGATAATTTTGATGGTTAAGTTCCACCATGTTTAAAAATTAAATCACAATGAAAAATGGACATAGACAATGTCGCTGCCGCAAATCTGCCTCACAGACTTTCTGGAGTTCCCTCGTGAGGCACAATTGAAATGCAGACTGTGCGAAGTGAAGCTGTGCCGCCTGAAACTTGGAAGGTGCTGCTCCTCATCCCAACAACGTCCTACTGAGCTGCACTCGGCTCCAGCACACATCACAAAAAAAAATGACAAGTCTGTTGAGGCCTCACAGACGACAGCGTTGAGAAGCAGCAGCGGTGGCATCTTAATGTCACCACACTGGACACTCTCCATACCCCGGGCTGTGCCTTGATGTTCGCAGCATAAATATTACATAGATACAGTCGCAGCAGACAGGATGCCTTGTCAGAGTTTGATGTTAAGCTAAACATCCCTGACTTGGAGCCAAACACACAAACACAACTTTTGGCTTGTGCACAGGGAGCTGCAGCACACCAGTTTCAAAATGATTCCCAGGGATGGGGGTGGATTTCTTTACGTATCCATAGGCTCATACCTGTTATTTACAGCTGCACACAACTAGAAATTTGGAAACAATTTTTAATGGGAATTAACGGGAATACATTTAAAAATTGGAGGCTGGGAATCGAGGCTACACAGTTGGTGTAGGGCAGGACTGTTCCATTACAAACTCAGTTAGACCGTGTTTTCAAACTAAGAAATTTAGCTGGGCCAGACATTTCCTGCAGCCAATAAGCAGCAGGTGAGGACAAGTTTTAAAAGGTACATCAAAAAGTTCATTAAAAATAGAATAAAAGATGTAGCGATGAAATTATTTTGGTCCTACCTGTCCTTCGCACACTTCAAAGTGAGTAAAAAAAGTGAATAGCATTAGCTGTAACTGTGTAAGATACAAAATAAACGCATTTGTCACCGTAAAGTGCATGAAATCATAAAGGTGCACGATATTAGCATTCGTTTCTCTCTGAAATAAATAATACACATATACGACCCACATACATCTCACAGTGCCTTTAACAGAATACAAAAACTAGAAAAAAGGAAACTGTTGAGCACATATTGTGATGTGCTATCACAGAACCAAGAAATATAGTTGGTAAATCATCTATTGTAGCATAATCTTTGGCGATTTCATGCAAAAAAGGTGAATAACTTACCCTACATGACATCACAGATGATTTCTACAAACGCAAAGGCAACTTTTAATGATATTATGGGTGATATTTGTTATAAAGTTCAACTACGATATCAAAGTGTATTACAGTCGCTAACAGTAGCTGGTAAACCAGACATGCGAAATGTAAGCTAGCTAGCACCATTTCTTTAAAGGGGTTAGCTTGTCATGGTGCTACCTTCATGGAATGTGATGCTGTGACTTCAGAAATATTTTGAAGGCCATCGCATCTATTCATTTATGGATTTATCGATCTATCGAGCTATCCCTAGTTAGCAAGCTATCTATCCATCGATCCATCCATCCATTTGCGTGCATGCCTGCATATGACAAAACAAAAATGTTTATATTTGTATATCACATCGTTTCTTTAACTGATCCAAAACATCCAGTTAATTCCATTAATTCCATGGCAAGTTTCCAATTTTTAACATTTAAAAAAATCCTTGACTTTAGTTCCCATGGAAAGTTTACAAAAAATGTTCCACAACCTTCACACTTTATATCATTTAAGGCAATTATTCATCCACATTATCAGCTGTGATTAGAGGTAAACTGATTATCTGTTAGGCTCATTAATCAGGCCAATATTTGCCTTTGTTTTTTGTTTTTTTTTCAAATAATCAGCATTGGGCGAGTATTATTTATTTATCAGCCAATTATGGTTTGTTTTTGTTCTCAGAAACATGATAAATAATGCTAAGTCACTAAATCTTCGCATTTATCACAACAGTTATAAGCGTAGACCGATTTGAACAAGGTCCAATTAAAATAAAAACAAAAAAAAACAAAAACTGCAGTGTTTGGTAGAAATTTCATACATTTATTATTTTCTGTCCTTTTTACCCAGGAGACTTTACACTTTGCCTGCAGCACTGGAAAATTCTGCACATCCTGATAAATTCTGACTTTGATTATTATTCCCTTTTTTTTTTTATCCCAGACCCCGGCACAGCAGGCTGATTCTCCTGCGGTCAGCATTTATCTTATTCTCTTCAGGTGGACACGTCCATGTGGTCAGAGCAATATTGGTCACTTGCCGCAATTTCCTTTCCTCCACAGCTGCTGCAGTCACACATTCATTTCATGAGCTGCAGACAACCTCAATAACCTGACACTGAATTTATTCTGTTTCCAGGAGCACACCACATGAATACATAAACTGTATACTGATGTGTATTCTACTTAAAGTTCCAAAATCTACTTATGATTCCAAAATGTACGTAATTCCAAAATCTACTAAATAGGTTTGAGCGTTTTTTTCAATCAGAAAACTTGTTTTAGTTATTTTCTGGTTTCTTTGCTCCATATAACAAAGACATTATTAAAAACCAAATCATTTTGGTTTGTGGACAAAAAAACGAGAAATAATTTCCAGGTTTGGTGAACACAGATCAACTTTTCTGATATTTTTCAGACCAAACAAGTACTCGATTAGAAGTTTATTTGGGCCGCAAATTTGAGAACCCCATCTTTATTTATTTGTAGTTATTCATGTAAACTTTGAGACTTTGCCGCTGCGCCCACAAGATGCCTGTCAGATGATGTGTATCTGCTTTATACGGGGACATTACGGTTTGTTTTTATGGACAGGAAGTTGACACAGTTGAATTTTTTTTCTGCAAACCAGTGGCCAGGTTCACAGCGATCAAACTGTGGAGGACTGAGAGTGCCAAAATTAATTAATTAAATAAATAAACCATTAAATAACTACTTAAATGTGTCATTAATGAATTAAAATTGGAATAAAATACATAAATGTGTTACTATTTCTGTCAAACTCGCCCATCAAAGTCAGTGGGCGGGGCTATCGCTGATCTAGTCTGATCCATTGCTTTGGTCTGAAGCATGGATGTATTATAAGAGCTGGATCGAGCACCGAGCAATTAACTGGTATTTAATTCGTTTAATGACACATTTAATAACATATTCATGTATTTGATTCCAATTTTAATTAATTAATGACATATTTTAGTAATTATTTAATGGTGTGTAATAATATAATGGTGTGTTATTTATTTAATTTGGCACTTTGAGTCCTTCATATAAAACAACTGCAAATTCAAATACAAAGTTTATGGTTGTAAGACCCACATTACTGTGGCTTCTTTGTGATTTCAACTTGCATATTCTGTAAAAAAAAACGTAGAGATTTTTCTTTCTTTACTCAACTTGTTTCTGGTTTTCTTGTGGCTGGTCACAAATGCAAGTGAGACGTATGATTTTGGCAGTTGGGTTAAACCGCTGTCACAAGAAAGACACTCTGAATTACTGTATGTCAGAACTGCAACTTGTTGGATTCTGAAGAACTCTTCTATGCAGACGACGTTGCCATGTTTGTGAGAACCAGACAACTCAGACTAGAAGTCATCTCATAAACCTATCAAGCACTCTGGTACTTTGTACCGTAACCCTTCACTCTCAATTTTCCCGTACAGCAGCTCACTGCAAAACATGGAAAAAATGGAAATGTAACCCGTTATGTGAGCAGGCAGAAAACAATATCATCATAATCATAACAAAAACAGCTCCTCAAAGGCCCCGGCACAGATGGCTCAGCTTGTGCTGCACATGTTGTACGGTTATAATGATGCACCTGATGTGTATTTCATATTAGATTTAAACTTATCTTTCTTTTTTTTATTTCCATTCAAGCGCTGCCAGCAAACATCCACAATCCAGAGCAGCATAACAATCCCAACATAATTAGAGTTTCTCACTGGGCAACTCTCTTGAAACCAAAGTTTTATTTAAATCCAGTCAAATCGTGACGCATTGAAGCATCCACAGATGTATTGAAGTAAAAAAAAAAGGGAATATAAACTATTTTACATACTTTAACAAACAAACAAATCCCATATGTTACCAGCTGTGAATAAATACATCAATAATCTTTGTCTGGTTATGTTGAAAGTGAGAGGCAGAACTTTCGAAATTCAAAATCATGTGACCCTCGAAAAAGAGATTTAATCTCAAGGGATTTAAAGTAAATCGGGTTGATAATGTCGACATGTACCATGATCTTTTCTGTGGTTAATTAATACATTTTATATAGATAAAATGATCATGTATTAGTACTTGATCACACTATTACAAATGTGGTCAAATCCACTATTGTCCAAAAGGAAAATCTGCTAAATTATGGACAATATTTACATTTGTCAGGTTAAATTATTGGCACCAGATTTGAATATGGATTTACAGGCAAAACTACCTAATTCCAGTTCTTCCTACAATACTTAAACCCTGCCCCCACACTAGAGGACAACTGGTCCTTCCGACAATCTTTTGGCTGATTTGAACAGATTATCTGGCCCAAATTATCCTGTAGTGAAGCCAACCGAAAACCTGGACCCAGACCAGAGTCCGCTCCCCAAATGAGCCGGATTTTCCGAGCAAACAAACTAGAGTTTTGATTAAGAAGGGCTGGTCTGAAAACACATGTAAAGCACTTCTAGGCTGTATATTTTGAATTCTTTTAATGTTTCTTGCACCAATTCAAATGACAAGTGACAAACAGACCTATTGTACTTTCATGCTTTCCACTTTTTTGTATGAATACATTTAATTTTTTTTTTATGAACTTCATAAGGAACTTGGAAAACAAAACGTCATTGTGACAAAAAGCCTGATCATGTAAAAGCAAGAAACCAAATTATCTCAGTAAAACGAGACAAAATTCCAAATTATACAGTACTGTAATGAAATCTATAACTGTGAGATGTAATGAGATAATCGACTTCATTACATATTGTAATGACATTTCCATATTTCCCACATTGTGCTTTACGATAAACTTGCGACCTGACCTGATTCCCCTCAAACGCTCCTTCACTTCCGCGGCTAATCGCGACATTTTGAGTCATTTCAGGGGGTTCAGTGTAGACGGAGATACATTATTTCCTGAATTGATGGCGTCTTTATGGGAAAACTTTTTTTAAATGGCGAAGAAAAAAAGATTCTGGAAGTGGCCTAATTCACTTCTAGGCTGTATCCAATAGGGTTTTAATGTTTAAATGTAACAAACAGCCTTATGGTACTTTCCTACATTCTACTTTGTCCGTACAAGTTGAAATACTGTATGAAAAACTAAATGAAATGTATAGTTGTGAGCTGTAATGAGATAATCTTCTTCATTAGGTGTTCTAATGTCATTTCCATACTTTACTTATTGTGCAGTTTGATAAATTCGCGACCTGACCTGATTCCCCTCAAAACGTTCCTTCACTTCCCCGGCTAATTGCGACGACAGACTGGACGCACGAGCTCGTTGAGAGATTCAGTCTAAGCCGTTCAGAGCTTTCATCATGTGGAGTGATTTTCCCAACGTTGTAAAAAAGAAAAGAAAAATCAAAGCCAGCCTGTTCCCTCCTTCCCTCCCTCTGTGCCACTCAATTGCAAACACACTCTGAAACAACAGACTTGATTATGCAGGAGTTGAGGAGGCGAAGCGACCGAGGAGCTCACATCTCATCTCATCTCATCTCGTCCTGCTCCCATCAGTCTCCACCAGCGTCTCAGAGGGAGACACACACTCCAAAAAAAACACACGCAGGGAGGATTTATTCCTGGAGAAAACTTTTCATTTCATTCCATTATTTCACCCTGACATTAAAACTGCGATGATGGACGATGGGGAAGTCTCTCTGCTCGCTGCCGTCATCGGCCGGATCAGATTCAAGGACTTTCAGAGATCATAGAAGAGGAACACCTTAGTTGAACTGGATTTAGTTGTGATAAAACTAACAAAAAGTAATTATCAAAATATGCATTTTTTTAATAGAGCAATGTCACATGTGTTTGTATGGAATTCTGAGATTAAAGTATGTAAAAAAAATATAAGAAAGAAAGAAAGAAAACACCACGAATCCTGAGATTAAAGTCAGAATTCTGAGAAAAAGTCACAATTCTGACTCAGAATTCTTGCTTTTCTTTCTTTCTTTCTTTCTTTCTTTCATTCATTTTTTTATAATAACTTAACTAAAAGTCTTAAAGTATACGACATTTACTGTTAGTTTGTCATTTTTGCAGCGTGTGAATGGGTGAAATCTGTAGTGTAAAGCAGCTCATCAAGACTAGAAAAGCTCTAAAGAACCAACTCCTCTTCTTCTGATGTTATTTCGGTAGTAATGAGTAACAAATATAGTTAGAGGAAATGAAGTGGAGTAAAAGTACAAGTTGCTAGAAATATAAATAACAAAGTACAGATATGTGAATTTTGTACGCAAGTACACTAACGTTGTTAATTTAAAGCACTGCATCCTGTGTTGCCAGGTCTTCTCTGGGATGTGTCACTTTTCTACCAAACGCTTTATCTTCATTTGAAAGTTGACTGACAAGAACTCAACAAAGTTCAGTGTCAGCGATGTGAGCCAATTCCCCTTAATGGAGACACATTGTGATGTGTCCTCGTCTCATTGTGACGTGTCCTCGTCTCCGTACATGACATTAACTGTAAACTGCAGTGCAGTCTGTTCTCTGGCAGCGACAAACAAAGGCAGCTTTTGAAGCTCGACAACAAAGAAATGGAAGTTGAGAATCAGATCTCTCGCTCTCTGTCCCTCTCTCTTTGATAAACTCGTGTAATCACAGCCTCTTTTTTTCTTTTTCTTTTTTCTCCTCTTTTTCTTCTACGATGAACACGGTGAGATGGGAATTTTTTTTGGTGTTTTTCTTCTTTTTTCAGGAAAATTTAGACAGTGTTTGAAAAGTGCTGTCAATCCATTGTTGTTTTTCTGCTTCTAAAATAATTAGCTGTGTTGTGTTGGACTGAAATGGTGGCTTTACTTTTGCACACTAGACAAGTGTTTTGAAGTTAACTCAGCTCTTTCAATAATTTAAGAGGAGGGCTCCCTCGAAATTGATGGACGTAATAACTTTGTGCAGATTGTGTCATGAAGGCAACGCACGTATTCGTCTTTAAAAACAAACAAACCGGTATGTACATGAATATCTGACTTGGATATCTTCGTATAGTCTGTATTTCAGCTTGTGTCTGTGGTTTGTGCTGCTTTTAGGCTTTAATGGCTGAGGCAGGGAATCCGGGGAGGACATTTCTCGCCTTCTATCACCTAATTTGAGTCAATTTTAGAGCAGAGTGATGCTCGGGTGCAGGCGGCCTGATTTAATATAACGCACTGTTTAAATTCATTCTCAGTGGCTGTGTTGGATATATTGATTTGAAATCCTAGGAATCTTTCTGTGGAGATTTTCTCTTGTCTCTGAGTCGATGACTATGTAATTGGATAGAAGCCCTCGGTGGTCTAATTATAAACTCAGAAAAGTGAATGGTGCAGTGAATTTCACGTCCTACTCGGCAACAAGGAATTTGTCTCATGCTTTGAAAAATGTCTTTCTTTTTTCTTTTTCCGATTACTGCTGGAGAGAGTACTGAAATAGTAAATAGTAAAAGTACTGCTATTTTGATCAAATTTTACTGATTCTAAAAATGTAAATAAATTGTTCAATGTAGAAGTTACTTAGTTACTTTTTAACAAGTTTAACAAGTTTTTAACAAGGACAAGGGGACACAAATGTCACATTAATTGTTTTTAATTATTATTATTTACAGTACAGTAACACAAGTAAATGTACATGCCCCCCACACACACACACACAAAATAAACCGTTACCACTAATAATAATGATCATAAAAGTCACATCGCCTCGCTGCTGGATCTGGATCCTGCAGCCCAGCAAGATGAGGACACACAGAGACGGAGAGGAAAAGCACAAAGCAGGGGAGAGAAAGTACAAGGTTAATGTCATATTCATAACCCGAGTGTGAGGGAGTGAGTGTGAGTAGATCACAGGAGTTTAAGACTACAGCAGCAGAACTAAGCGATGATTGTTTTTATATCCGAGCGACATCTGAACAGACCAGGATTAATTTTTTTCATGTTTATGTAAAGAAAGTCGTGCACTCCGAGTGATCTTGTAGTTCTGTACAGCTGATGTGATAAAAAAGAAACTCAATTTGTTTTTTAAAAGGATTAATTTCTATTTTTAATCAAATTTTTTTCTTTTCCACCCTCAGTTCACGTCACCTTTGCTGCCGCCAGCTCAGGAACAGTCTCACAGGTAAGAAAAGTGTGATTTCTTTTCTCTTTTTTTCCCCCACTGTGTGCAAATTAGTGTGAAGCCTTGAGCTGCTCATCTCTTCATAATGAGCCTTAATCATTCGTTTCCTGTTTTCCCCTCTATTAAAGCCTTAATTATCGACTGCTTCACCAGCTGAAATCAACAAACCTTGTTTGCTTTTGATAGATTGATCAGAGACTGAATTTGCTCTGCCGCTCAAAATCCATTCCTCCTCCTTTCTGAAGTGCAAGTTGATTTCTCGCTGCTGCATTTTTTTTTTTCCTTTGGACGTCTGCATTTACTGCTCGATAAATAATTAACATGCTGCTCCACTTCTGTTGACAGTAAGCCTCCTCATTGAGGAGCTTAGCATCAGAGAAATAGGAAATTACTGTCTTGCTTTTTTACTGATTTAACTGATGCCAATTAATCAGCTCCTATAGGGCATTTTACAACCTATCGGCGTTGGCAGAGTGTGGCTGTGCCGGTGCCAGATGGCTGCGCTGCCTCTGCTCTGCATGGAGGCTCCACAGTCGTCAATGCTATCGGCGAGAAGCAACGCTAGCACAATTTATGGGTCAATGACTGTTTTTTTTGCTCATTTAAAGCAGACTGTCTACATCTAAACATCTAAAAATGGGTGACGTCTTTCAGTTTATAAAGTGAAGCCCAGGAATTAGCCTAGAAATCGCAGTTGGCCACCATGTACTAATATGTTCCATATCAACACAGATGCTTTTATTTTGAAATTATGTGGAAAAATCTATCATTATGAGTGAAGAGAGAAGAACAAAAGCAACCATACTGACCTGACTAGGTGCTTGATGGTCATTCGAGTTTGAAACATCTAAATTCTAAATCTAAATCCCCAAATCTGCATGTTTTGGACTGTTGGAGGGAAAACCCGTAGAACCCCCACACACACACACACACACACACACAACAAAATCTGAAGGACAAACACAAATCTCAAGGAGTTAGTTATGCAACCAGTAGGCTGCATCCATTTTTATATACAGTGTAAGATTAATAGGCCATTTTTTGGCTGAAAGTTTCTATACATTGTTATTATCTTTGGATGATTAATAACCAAAACCGCTGTTTTGAAGACTCCATGAAACAGCACTCAAACTCAAAAGTACTCGCATCAATAAAATGGCAAAACAGTACAGTACATAATGGCCTCAAACAATAGTATATTTAAATTGAACCATTTGCTTCACACAACGCAAGAGTCACACAGAATACTGGAGTCGAGCTCAATCTGAATTAAAGACCAAGAAGAAAAAAACAGTCTGGTAAAGAAGATTTAAAAATCCCAAGAGTCAGGGCTGTGAAGTTAATTTCAAGTTGGATAATTCACTCTCTGATTGTTTCAGTTCTAGTCGCAGTCTCTTTTCTTTAAAGTAACTTCTGTATGAGATAACAGATCGGAAACTCCTCTGTTAAATATTGAGATTTGGGCATTTGGTAATTGTTGTTAGATTAATATATGTTTTCAGGATTTTTAAGTCTTGAACTGATCTACAGTTCGGCATTGACTCTTCCAGTGACGACACTCTCTGACCAATCAGTGGCCGGCAGTCTGTTGATGTCACATTATAGTATGGACTCAGTTCGCTTGGAACCTCATCAGAGCAGGTACTAAAGAAAAGCACCAGGTACCAGATTCAATCACTGATGGAAAAGCCAAAAAAAAAACGAGTAGAGTCAAGTCTTGCCGTGCCGTGCTAGAATAGTATAATGGGAAAGCACCATTAGTTTCAAGTTGGTTATTTCACTCACTGGGACCCTTAAACTTCTGCTAAGACACATGCAGTCCACCACACACTACTAATTGGGTAGTTATAATGTAGAATTGGAGAAGTATAGAAATACACTTTTTTTGTGTATTTTTAATATTGGAATTGGAATTTCTGATTAGGAGGATATAAATCTTTAAAAGTCCATTATCAGTCGACCTCTAGTCAGAAATTTTTAGCACCTATATCGTCTGTTCAGTTGTGGTTGGAATAAAAAAACCTTCCTGAAACCACAGGTTTCCAGTTGGATTGCAAATTATGCGAGGCACCAAAAACAATTTGAATAAAAAAAAAAGAAAAATCTGTTTTCCTCTGATAACTGTGCCACATTATCAGTGGGCCTTCATGAAAGGATGTGCCGACAAAGCAAAAGTCACACAGGCTTGCTCTCTTACTCTTTTTTTAGTGAGAGAATAATAAAGGATAGCTGCTTGTCAGAATGATAAAGCAAAGATTTAAACAACATTTTTCAGGAGAAGAAAACCATTAGGGGATGTTCAGAACAGTGGAAACAATCATGAATATAAAAGTCAAGTCTAATGTGGTGGAAAAAAAGACATGAGAGACTGGTTTATGGAGATCAATCTGTCACCACTGATATAATTCAACTCTTCTATGAACACAAATGTCTGTGAAAAGATGTTTTGGTGGAGCTTTGTGCGTTTAAAACCAACTGCATTCGAATTTTCTCCAGTAACGTGACACGTGCTGACACGTCGGCAGTTTGTCAGTGATATTCTGTTTTTTTTTTATCTGTAGTAAAAAAGCCTTTTCTTTTTTTTGAGATCTCCTGGGCGGAAGAACATTAACAAATTAAAAAGGAATACAGATTTCTAGGTCACGGCCGTGCTCCACTTTAGTTATGGAAAGTCATGGTATTTACATCAGGGCCACAGCGAGTGAGAGGCCAGGCAGTTATTTACATACACGCCATTTTGCTCCACGGGCTTGTAAATTAATGTGCCCAAAGTAAAAAGGCCACATTTATTATTTCTAAAATAAACTGCAAGCTGAATAAAGCAATTAATTACTGCCGTTCCCCACAGAGGATTATTGACTTTCTAACAAAGTTGCAAGGTTGTGTAGGTGGGAACTTTTCTATTAAATGGCTCAAGTGGAAAAAAACTGCAAAAGGATCAAGAAGGAAAAGCTCTAGGGCTGCAATGATTATTCAATTAATCTATTATTATCTACAGTATTTTGACAATGGATTCATACGTTTGAGTGCTTTTTCAATAATTAAGACAAGCTTTATGATTTTTCAGCTTCTTAAATGTGAATATTTTCTCGTTTCTTTGCTCCATATCACATAATCACATAAGTAAATACTTTCTGCAGCTTGGACAGTCCAGAAACGTAAAGAATTCATGTGTCTTTGTAGTCTGCCACAAAAATATATTCCTCTTAAGAGTGTTTTCATTTGTGGAACAGCCGCAACTGTGACTGATACTCCTCTCATTTGTCAGTAAAAATACAGTTTGAAGTCATCGCACAAGGCTCGACTGCAGGCTGTTTGCGCCACGGTGACAACCAGCTGATTCCACAGATTTGTTCATTACTCTGCCATTATGGTGCAGAACCAGATCTCACTCCCACACGCTGTTTTTCAGATGTTGCTGTGTCGTGATTGACGCCTCAGTGGACAGTTACTGTGTTTGTGTGTCCTTCTTTGTCATGGCAACACACAACAACACGGCATCACTATTTTCCTCTGAGATGCAAAGAGGGCATGTGGGCAAGGCCGAGCGGCGCTTCTAGGCTGTATATTATGAATTTGAAGATGTTTTTAAGGGTTGAATTTTGAGTTGTCACCGACAGCTAAACGGCAGTAGCATAGTGTTAGCATGTTATATAAAAGGTGCATTAATAGCCCCTTTTCCATCAACATTTCCAGGAACTTTAATTACCAGGAACGTATTCACCTGGGGGAAGGAATTCCTGGTTATCTGTGTGGTTTGCGTTTCCACCACACCTCAAAGTTCCGGGAAAACAATGTCCTGTCCTGGTCCTGCTGAACCTCCTCCTCAGCAAATACACTAAAAAGAGCCTGGAGCTCCTTGTCCATCCACTTGTAATATGTCCTTTTCTTTCGTACCATGTTTTTGAAATGACTGAAAGCGAAATGAACAAGTTCTTCTTTTAAACGTCTTGTTTAAAGATGGGGTTCCGCAGCTGCTCTAGCTTTAGCAGCTGCAAAACTCTTGGGAATGGGTTGCCCCGGGTAATTTTGCTGGAAATGTGCCAAGGTTTTTCAAAATCCCAGGTAAATGTGAAAAGTTCCTGTGGTGGAAAAGGAGCTAGTGTAAGTACATTAATATTTTAAATGATGCTTAGCGAGATCCACATTTTTTTTTACAATTTACAGTTTTAGCTCATTGAAAATAACTTCCATAACCAAACAACCTAAGCAGAAGCTGACATCCTCTATACATTTGATATAAAATTGAATCAGGACCTTGGGAATCAGTTGTACCCAGCCCTTTATATTATAGCGGTACAAAAGCACGAGACAGTAGCAGCTGCAAACAACACGGTGTTAATCTCAGCTGTTGTCTTTTGAACACAGTTTTATGGCCTGTGTATGGATCACAGGTTTACTTTGTTGCTTTGAAGGCAGCCTGAAGCCTCTGATGACTGGCATCAGTTTGAGTCTAGAATGACTCGGGGAAATGCAGTAGGTGAAAGTGAGCCAGCGTTCGCGCCGCAATCATCCGCAGCTGTGGGGCTCGATAAGCAGCTTAAAAAACAAGTGTAGTACAAGTTTGTTAATGTAAGCAGAATTGCCTTGATCTCATGCACCCGGAGGAATCTGAACAGTGAGGGGCCATGTACATGAACAGCGCAAGAAATTATTTACTAACTTCTTCTCTGTAACGCCAATGAATAACTGAATAACTTTACACACACGTCGTCATTCAGAGCCTCACCAGATGCTTTAAGACTCTTTAAAGAGAAGTGCAGATACCAGAGAGGAAGTTTTATTCTGAAATCAGAATCAGAATCAGAATACTTTATTAATCTCCGGGGGGAAGAAAAATCAAATCTTGATCTTAGTGTGATGTTTACACAATAATCTAAACTAGTGATGTCAAAACACACAAGTAAATATCCAGATTAATATCAAATATTTAACATGGTCGAGAAAATCTGAAGCATCTGGGTTTTTGTTTACTCCTTTTGGAGGCTAAACTTTCCACACAATTCAAAGAAGATCAAAGAAAAACAATGCGCCTCCTCACTTGAGCTGCAACTAAGGATTATTTTCATAATTGATTAATCTCTTGATTATTTTCTCAATTCATCAAGTCTTTGTTTGGTTCATAAAATGTCAGAAATGTTGAAAAATGAAGATCAGTTTCCCAAAACCTGCAAATGCTGATGCTCTCAAATGTCCACAACCAAGATTTTTCAGTTTTAATGATGTCTTTGTTAACAAACCAAAAAATATTCAGATTTAAGAAGCTAAAAAACCTGAACACTGTTATCTTAATCTAACCCTAATCATAACCCAACATTAACAACATGTCCAAAATTTGTTAGCAAGAAGCTAACTAATACTTTGGTTTTTGGATGGCTAAAAACGTGTCACAACATTAGCATTGTAGAGGACAAGGGGCTTAATTAAATCATCAAAACATTAAAATAGCATTAGGAGATTTATCTTACCCTCGAGAGGAAATGTTCTTTCATGAATACTTAACGTTATATGAAAAGGATAAATAATCTTAAATGTGCTAAATGTACAACATTACCATTTAAAAACGTACTGCAAACCCAGTTCAGAACACTGGAGATTTTCTGAGAATTTAAGGTGAAAAATGTTACAGGAGTGTGTTAAAACATTTAAAGGAAGAAGCTAACTAATACTTTGGCTAACTGGATAGCTAAAAACTGTCACAACATTAGCATTGAAAAAGAAATTTACTGGAAGAAATAATCGAAACAGCATCAGAAGATGAAGCTTACACTGCACTCAACATGAAACACTGTGTAATGAACACAGACATTATATGGATAAAAGTAAAGATGTAAAATGCATAAAGTAGCAACCATTAGCATTTAAAATGCCTACTGTAATTGCACTGGAGAGTTTACAAAACAGGAAAACAAGGTCCTCTGTTCTTTATTCCTTGAATAAAGTGCAGCATTAAGTCTGTATTTCACTTCCACATGTTTTCATAGTCTCTGATGACATATAATGGGCGTTTTATGGTTTAATAGCATACATAAGGCACCTCTTAGATGAAAAGATGTGATTAATCACAACAAATTCTTTGACTGTCTTCTACCTACGAAAAGTCAGCAACATAAGCACAACACTTTGGTGAAAAAGTTTCCCGAAATGACTTTACATCTTGTTTTTTGTTCGCTCGTCTCTGGAGACATAAACACCCTGACACCACATCACCCTCAGCAGCTACTGAAAGCCTTACGTTGCTTTTGTCCTTTGACGAAATAAATCTGCACGTCTTTGTTGACTGCACTTAGTCTTAAGTGCAGCTCAGTTGTTTCCATAATGACCAGTGATGAAGGGAGAGAGCAGCTGCCTTCCCTAACTACCCAATCAATTCAACTCTTCATGTTTGATTGGACAGTAACATCCACTCAGGTTGTTTGTAGGTTTTCATGTTGTCTGGCAGACGTTTGTGGTTGTGCAGCTTCCAAAGGCCATAGACTTTATGCACTTTTTTCTCTATGTTATGAATAAACGGAGAAGTCCTGCACTTTTGACGTTTTGTTTTTGTGATGTAATGCTACATGACTGCCTTGCGATGTATTGATCATTGCAAAATCATTGTATAATGATATTATTGGTATCGTTGACCATGTATTGGAATGGTACCGTATGATCCCCACCCATAGATGCAATACTCGCTTCAAATTTGTTTTCGCTCTTTGCTTAGTCAGAGTCACTATGTTTTATTTTGATATATGGTGAGGCTCTGTGGTATTTTTTACTTCATTTTAATACACTCATTAGTTGGGTATTTGTGGTTTTATTTTGAAAATACATTTTGGGTTCATGTGGGTTTGTTTTTTTACAGGTTATCAAAACATGCTCCCAGTTCTGAGAAGATTCCTTGAAGAGGATATTTAAAATGCAGAGGATGTATTTCTCCAATGGGATTAACAACTGAAATACATTAAATATTATAAATTAAATATTATATACTGTCTATTCATCAAAAACCCTAACCCTCACTTAATAACACTTTTTTACGCCTAATTATTTGAAGAATTACACAATTTTTATAGTCAATTTCATTGTTTATAACACACATGCATAAATATCCATACAAGTACATCAGGTTTTATCTGAAATGAAAGGTAATAAGTGTGTTTTAAGACAATGTAAACGGTAGATAGTTTGTTTTCCAGTGTATTGTCACTCTGAAACATCTCTAAAGAAAACTTTTCATGAGTCCAGAGAAACAACCTTTGCACATTTGAACAATACCAAGATGCTATTTATAATCTATATGTAAGATGCATAAAAGCTTGACATTTCCAGAGTCCAAAATGTCACAGACGCGATGATTAAGTAGATATGTTGAAGTCAAAACAAGGTGTGAAATCTTTGAGATAAAAGCTGCACATCTTCTAGACAGAAAGGGGGAAAAAGTACAATTTCCTTTTTCACTGTGAAGCGTTGATGCTCAAACACGGTTAACATGGAAGATTTATCAAAAAAATAAAGTAATCACGACATTATCACATAAATCAACAGTCTGCACAACAACATGGGTCATTTTAGAAAATGAAATTACAGCTAAGAGGATATACACACGGTGTAACAAAATGCTGCAGAATCTGCTCATCAAATCCATTGTGCACCATACAATGTCTCACTGCAAAAATACAGTCAAAATTATATTTTACCTTAGTTCCAGCATCTATATGTGTCACATATGTCTAAGGATACAACAATTAGTCAGTCACTCATTTAGTCATCAATAACCAAATGAATCGCCAAATATTTCAATAATCGATTAATCAGTTTGAGTTTGTTTATTACATTATTAAAAGAAGTTTCTCTGATTTATAGCTGAAATGGTAATATTTAAAGGTATCTTTGCTCCATAAGACATAGACATCATTAAAACTGAACAATTTTGGTTTATGGACAAAATAAGACCTGTGAGAAATTTAAATTTTGACTTCCAATTTCAAAGTAAATGCACTCAAATGGTTTATCCTCCAAATGAGGAGTCTCTTTTTTCTTCTTTTTTTTTCTTATTTGGCAAAGTAAATAGTAGTAGTAAAATATGTGCAACACTGGCATTTAGTCCAAAGAACAGGATTATTTTGAGTACTTAAAAGTATTTCTGAATGATTTCCAAAGACAAACTCTGTAAAACACAGAAGCTGAGCAGCTGACGCGACAGATGCGACGCAGCAGTAACGCTCCGCACACGCATCATTGACAGTAAAACTGCCGAAAGTGTTGTCACAAGCCACATTTGCACTGCAGAACAACACAACACGGCCCACAAGCCAAATATACAGTATTTGTCTCAATGTTGAGACTTTTTCAGCATGTTATGGTTTAAATCTGGTCAGAAACACTGGAGAGGGAGCATATCGTGACCCTGAAACACTCAACACAGCAGAGTCCGACAGCAACGTTTGCACCGTTGCCAGCGGCAACCAGACTTGGACCAGTGTGTTCCCATTTTTGTGCGGTCTGGTTGCCTCTGCTGTGGTTGCCTCTGCTGGCAACAGTTTTTTTTTCTTTCTCCTGTGCTTAGAAAAACAAACTCAAATCCCCATGTGAGTGGTGTAAACCTAGTGGGAACGTCCCTGTTGAGCTGATTTACTGTGCACAAGGAAGTGTGAGTTTACAGAATCAAAAATAAAAGCTTTATGCTTTTGTGGAATAACAAAGAGAGTGGCATCGATACTGAAAGGTGGACAAGAATTAAAAGAGAAGTGGGCAGTATTGAGGCAATAAACTATTGTTTGTTAGATGAAAAAAACAAAAAAAACAAGCACCACCAAATCTTTGCAATATATTATTCTATCAATTTACCATGAAAGAGATATGAAAAAAAAACATTATTATATAATATACATAACTTAACTCATAAACCTATAAATGCTGCGTTTCTACTTATCTCTTTAAGAACTGTATCAAAAATTGCTCAAATGCTTCTGAATTGCCCACTTGTAAGAGTGTAAATACTGCACTTACATACCGAAATGTATGTAGTGAAAGTATTATATCATAGTTACCTTTTATTCCATTACACTGTCTTACTAATTAGGATGTAACAATGCAAAAATATTATTATTTTCAGAATTAATTAATCTGTTAATCTTTTTCTTGAGTCATTAATATTCACATTTATGACGCTGAAAAATCTGAGATTTTGTTTTCATCACTGTAGAAAAATCAAAATAGGTGACGATTCTTTTACCAACATTTTAGTCTGACTAAAATGGAGTTAGTCTTAGTCAGACTAACATACTGGATAATGCGATATATGCCATAGTCCGATTACTCATGCGTGTATACGCTTGGCGTTCTGCATACATAGCAGGAGAAGACATAAACTTTGGCAGCGTTAATCTCACCGATCACGGTTTGATTCAAAACGCACCAGTTTATAGAGATACAGCGGCATCTATAGAGGCGGAGTCAGACGTACAAGTTGTCCAATTGCGTGTTTTAGTCGGACGACGGCGTTATCTTGATTAATCTGTGCATGTAAATGTGCTGAGTGATATTGTGCTGTGAGGAGCTGGTGAATCACTGTGTTTGTTTAAGTCTCTGTTTAACTTTAGCCTTTGTCTCTTTGTTGAGCTGCTAATAGTGTTTGACTAAAGTTTGTTAGTAAAGGGATTAAATGCTTTGACTTCTGTGTATTTACTATCCTTGTGATTGCACTTCAGAAAATCGCTGCAGATCTATCTAGATATATTCACCAATGCTTGTGAGTTCCAGCACTTTTCTTTTAAAACTCCCACTGGTCAGAAAACACGTTGACCCGTGGAAATGTGTTTAATTAGCAATCAAAGTGAAATGAAAGTGGTAATTAAAGTATTTAGTGATTTATCAGTTCTTTCTCCCCTTTCTTCTCTCTCTCACTGACTCATCAGGCTCATTAGTAATAAATTACGTGATTGGCTGAATGTCATAGAACGGTGATAATAAGGGTAAAAATCAATGTAATTGCCCAGAATTCCCTTGATTCTTTTGTGATGTAAAGGCTAGAAAGGCTGAAATACATCGGTTTGAGGTTTGGTTCTGGATAGGAGACGTCCGGGCCTGGATCTGGATCATTTTGTGACCACTATTCTCAATGTTTTATGTCATTACACAATCACTGATCCAAATGTAATTGTCAATCGTCTCTATTTTTCAACACAAATCCTGGTTGATGACCAAAACCAGCAGATTTGTTAGTCGCTCTCTCTCCCTCAATACTTCTCTGTCTGCAGCTCACAGCCTCGAGACGATCTGTTCCCGCTGACATAAATCTTGTGTGTTAGTCGGATAAAATCGTTCTTCCTTTTAGTCTTGGCTTCAGCTGGAAGCAGCGTTGGATTTCTCTGCTGTCACAAAGAAAAATATGCATCAATTTCAATCATTGATTCATCGTTTCAGTCATTTTTCAAGCAAGTTTGGTCAATGGCTTTGCTACAGCTCCTCACATGTAAAAATTTGGTTCTTTTCTGTTGTGGTTTTGGAACATTTTATGATGTTTTATAATTTTATTATATTATTGTGTATGTCGGAGTGTGATATTATTTTTATTGTGTCAAATAAATCTAATCAAAACCATAGTGGGCTAAGAGTTGATTCTGTTTTTTTTTTTGTCCACCCTCTTTTTTATATGTTGTTAACTCCTCCCACAGTGGGAGTTAGCCACCACAAATAGTAATGAAGAAAAGTAATGAACAATATTTTGACGTTTACAGCGTTCCTAACTGAATTTACTCAAGAAATGCTCAAATCCTGTAGTTAACAGTTTAAAAAACACTTTACTCATGACTTTTCCATGCACACCGGGTGGGGACATGTCATCTTTTAGGCAGTTGCCAGGTTAGTTGACTGCTTGTTGTTAGCATTTCAAGTGCCATTCGGAGCACTCCTATTATCCATGAACTTTAAAATAATACATTATTTAAGGACTTTAGGTGTTGGTTGAAAGGATAGGTGGTTAACTGATTGTTGGTTGGCTGGGTGGGTGAGTGAGTGAAGCGGTGGTTGATTCGCAGTTCGCAAATAACTATATTAATAAAAGTTGGTTGGTTGGTCGATTTAATGGGTCATTGTTTAGTGTCTGATTCCACTATGTCAGGTGGGGACATACCATCTTTTAGGCAGTTGCCAGTTTAGTTGTTAGCTTTTCAAGTGCCAATCCGAGTACTCCTACTATCCATGAAACTTTAACATAATACATTCTGTGGTTGAATGGATGTGTGGTTAACTGGTTGGTTGGTTGGTTGGTTGGTTGGTCAGTTGTTTGGATGGCTGGATAGTTGATTGGTTGGTTCCCAAATAAAAGACAGATAATTATGTTAATAAAGATCAGAAAATCAGCTTGCTATTGACTAGCTAGCTGATTGATGTTGTTGGTTGATTAAATGGATTGGTGTTTGCAGTACCATCATTTAGGCGGTTACAAACTTTGAAATAATACATTTTTGAATGACAACATCAAAAGTGAAAATACAGGGGGTGAAGTTTGTGGGCATGCGAGACGGAGGGCAGTTGGACGGAGCTTTGGGATGCATTGAGGAACTTGTACATTGTTTTAGAGCTATGAAGAAGGACGAAAAAAGGACAAGACAATGGAAATGATAGGATGACGAGAACTGATATAAAGAATTCAAACATTGCACAAAAAATATTCTTACAAGAAGAAATAATACATTCTTCGAGCTGACAGAGCACAAACTCGGTCTCCTCATTACCAAAAGAAATGTAACAACCTGGATTTCACAGTTTTTTTTTTCTTGCTGTTGTATTTCCAAGTCAAAGCCTGCGGTTTGATCTTAGGAGTCCGACTGAATTTATTTATATACATATATATATGTATGTATGTATGTGTATATATATACATATACATATGTATGTATATATATGTATACATATGTATGTATGTATATATATATACATATAGATATATATATGTTTGTATATATGTATACATATACATATGTATGTATATGTATGTATATATGTATACATATCCATATGTATGTATATATATATATATATATATATATGTGCAGTAGTATTTTGACTCCCAATCACATACATTGTCAGTGTGAGTTAGTTCATAGAGAAATTAGTTTTAGCACAATTTCACTTTCACTAACTTGTTTTCTTTTATTTTTCACAAGACGGTAACAAGAAGGAAGATTGCCAAAAAAGAGAGAGCGAGAGAGAAAGAAGGAAACTCCGGCACCATTGAAACATTCCTGTCATCAGTGAACAGAAAGTTAATGTGACCTGACGGGTCACACACACATCAGTGGAGCGTCTGTTCCCTAGAGGACAGAGAGATGTAGCAGGGGGCCTTGAATTTATGTGAAGACTTTCCAAATCAAAAGATGGGGATCAAAGGGTTGTCTTAGCCGCTGTCCTTGACTACATCACATTCACATTAAGTGGGTTGAAGGTTTTTTTTTAAGGAACTTATGCATGTCCACATGAACTGAGAAAACCTTTGCCCACTGTAGAGCTGCTGCTGCTTCTGCTGCTGCTCTGTGGTTAAACCACATGTGTATAAAAGTAATGTAAGCATTATTTATAGTTGTTGATTGGTTACGGTTGGTTGGTTGAATGAAGGGGTGATTAACCGACTGTTGGTAGGTTTGTGGTTTGTTGATTGGGCAGAGGGGTGATTGATTTGTTACTGGTTGGTTAGTTGGGGTATTTGGTTGAACAGATGGGTGATTGACTGATTGTTGATCGATTTGTGGTTGGTTGTTGGTTGATTGGATCAATGGGTGCTTGAGTAGTTGGTTGGTTGGGTAGATGGGTGGTTGATTAGTTGGTTGGTTGTTGCGTTATTTGGTTGGGATGGGTGGGTGGTCGAACAATTGTTGGTAGGTTTGTGGTTGGGTCGTTGGGTAGATGGGTGGTTGATTAGTTGTCCGTTAGATTATTTGGTTGCCAAATTAAAGACAGGGATCAGAGTGTTGTCTTCCCGTCCCGTGTTTTTGAGCACATCACATTCACATTCATCTCAAAAAGATTATGTGTATCCACATGAGCTGAGAAAACCTCCACCTACAGTAGACCTGCAGCTGCTGCTGCTGCTCTGTGGTTTATGCCTGTCTGCATCAGTGCTGTCACTGGTCAGACTTGCTCATGGGATGGTGAAGCTAAACCCTTTGGATGGACAGTGAAGCGGTTCACTTTTTTACACCTCCATGTGTCCGATACCTACTGCAAATGGCTGACAGCTTGCTGCCAGACAGAGTAAAGGAGAGTGTTACCTGTGCGTGGACACAGAGCAGGACGTAAATGGATGACTTCTCTGAGCTGAGAGTGATTCATCTCTCAGTAATAGTGAAAATGATGCCAGGCCTGACCCGAGTTCACTCACTGCTGCAGAATATTAGATCATTTATAGGTCACACCATGCACAGATCTGCAGTCGTCATGTGTCTTTTGTAAAATTATGTTTTTGAACATATACTGTAAATTTGATATATGTTTTCCTTGTAATGATAGCAGTTTTCCAGTGGGATCATAAATTGTTCTATTGAAATGGAAAAGAAAATCCATCTTGCAAAACAGCAGTGCATAATAAAGCCACTGTTATTCATGTATTTATCTACAGCAGTGCTTGTTTCAACCTAGGCCCACAACCATATTTGTACATGAGCATGAATGTAATATAATATTGCAGTAAACAGAAAACACTGAAATTGAAGTATTTAAGTTCTGTTATCAAAAATAATTTCAGCCTCACTCCTATTTTGTGCCCTGTGTAACTTATGTGCCATGGATGGATAGACTGGTCCAGGACATCTGGATCCTCTTCAGTTTAATATTATTTAATTCATAAATACATCAAAATGTTTTAAATGCACCAGGACAGACTGTGTTCTGTTGATGTCTGTGTTGCAGAGTATAGTCTAAATGGAGACAATGAGAAATCATTAAAGGGCATTCAAACCCCATCTGTGGTACATTGGTGGTTAGTTTAAGAACACTCATGTAAAATATCATTGATGAATGTCAAGATAACAAATAATCCCTTTAGTATAGTTTAATGTCCAGTGTGTCAGAATTAGAGAGAATAGTGATATGTAACGGTGATACAGCAGATTGCTCACCCCCTCCTTTTCCCAAGCTTGTCAGTGAACTATGATGGCTTTCACAGAGCAGAACGGATGCAAATATTCACATCTCTCTCCACTCCTCCATTTGTTGTTAATTGGTTAATGCCTCATGTTTATGTGTTTATGTCAAGCAGGTGGCCTCTGTAAAGCAAGGCCATTGCCACAAGCAAATATAAGAGGTGTCCATTTACATTGGAAGTTGTAAATTGGAGTGACGTCACCTCCGAGTTGACTGCGTTCCAGTTGAGAGGTCGAGAAAAAAATATGGACGTAAACATTTCTCAGGCTTGCCATTTTGTCTAGTTCTCATCGATAGCATTGCCAGTCGGTAACATCGGTCTGCACGGTATTTTGCTCACACAATTAATGTGAAACAAATACAACAGAAGTGCAATTATCAGTTCTGTGTCGGGGTGCGTGACGTTGCTCCAAGTTCCAAATTAATCTGGAACACACCGTCATTGTAAGGCCCCAAAACGAGATTTTATGGGGACTCCACAGCTAAGCCTTTTGAAATAGAGGTGAAACCTCTTGTCGAACCTGTTACCTTTGTTTTTAGCACTTAAAGACGACCATGACCTGGATGACTGAGAACCTTCACAGACAAAAAGATTATATACTTAAACACACTCTTGGGTGGTTGATTAAATTCCTGCCAGCAAACCCTCCTAAATGCTGTACACTTTAAGCAGATGGTCAGTTTTGAACAAAGGGGGCTGCAGATACAGCTGAGAGGATGAAGTAAACCGGAGTGATGCTTCCATGACCATAAAGAACAGACAGAGCTCAGGGCTTTGCAGTACAGTGAAACGTGAGTTTTTAGTTAGAGGTACAGTGATCAATACAAGCAAAAGGACCGAGCAAAGACTGCTCGCTTCATATAAGTCCGTGGTTATCAAACAGTAGTACGTGTAGCACTAGTGGTATGTGAGCTGCCTGGGATAAAAAGTTTGAGAACCACTGATGTGTTTTTTTTTTTACTCATTTCCAGAGTTAAATGTGTTATTTGATCATCAGACAGTAGATCTTAGATACATGTCTCATTTCCACAACAAGAGAAGTTGGGATTGAAAAAATAACTGACAAAAAGTCGACGTCAAAGTGACTGCCTTCAAAGAAAATAAAAGCCCTCTACTGCTCTGTCAAGTATAACATGTTTCAAGAGTAAAAGATCTGAAAATATAAAATTGAAACAAAATGGGGTTCAATTTAATCCGACTCTGAAATAGAATGTGAATTAAATTTAATCTTAATTTGAAAAAATGCGTGAAACAGCCCTTCAATGTTCTGTTTTCTCTTCTCCCCAAATTCTAACCTTAATAAAGTAACGTGCTTTATGACATTGACTGCACTGCTTTTCTCCTCCCAACAACAGCTCATGTGAAAATATTTCCTCACACACGCGGACCATTATGTGAAACGGCTGCTACTGTTTGGCTGATTGGGCTTTTTCTGTCATTAAATCCTAATTAAAAGCCAAATGACATTAGTCCTTGAGCTCATTCATGGTCATAGTAATTCAGGACTCACATGAACACACTTTTAACGCGCGCACACACACACACACACACAATCAATATACATAATTGGTAACATTTCACTCCTCCATCACTTAATCCATCTCTCTGGAGGCCTTGATTTATTTTGTTTGGCAGTGACAGTGTTGTGATTTACTGTTCCCTCGCTGCCGCCTGACTGAGAGTTTCCCTCAGTTGTCTTCAGAGATCTCTAACTCTTACCTGCTCCATGGTTTATTTTAGGATTATGCTGCTCTTCCCTTATGAGCACTACTCCCTCCACATAAACCTGTTGTTATGTAATGCACATTTGTGCTTCTTAGTGTCTTTCCTTAAGAGGACAATGTCTGGGTGCACAGGGTATTGTTAGCTTCAGCTAACAGAGTACTGGTGGGATTCTTCTGAGTATCTTTTGAAGGTGTCACATAATATTAATAATAAATCTTGATTTTTTTGAGTAACCCCAATAACTAGCTAGCCAACAAGCTAATTGTCCTACCTAACACAGTCGGCATCGTTCTCTTCCCAGCATTCTACTGTGATAAGCAAGACCAGGCTTCCAAAACTTTAAGGGAATCTTTGGGTGAAATGCTCCCAAATATTTTGGGACGAGAAAAACGAGCAAAAATGTCCTCAAAATTCAACTGATGCTAAAATGATAACTAGAGCTATAGCCGTGTTTAAGTACTGGAACCACACTACGGAACGCCAAGCGGGTCACAACTTAATACAAAGATAAGGTCAGAGGTCAGATTTAGTGATTGCTGGACCTTCAGAGCAATACAGAACTACATGACTCTCTGTGACTTCTCTTCTTTTTACATTTAGTTTAAAATTAACTGGTTATTGTTAATAAACGATTTAAATTTGACAATAAGGCCTTTGTGTGGTACATTGTAAACATATGATGGACATTATATCACTCATGACACCATGTAGACAATCGAAATGGGAATTTAAAAATGACATTATTAGTTACCATGACAGAAAGCTAATGATCCTGGACTAATTTAGTCTAAAAATGGCAGACCAAACTGAGCTTAATGAGAGGGGGGGAAAAGATATGGAATTGTGAGCTTAATATGAAAAAATAGATTGTGACACCGCTCATAAAAAATGATGTCCAGATTTACATCTTAAAAAAGATCTGCCAATACGCTGATGATAATCGACAATATATTCTTTAGCACCTAATTTTGTCATCAGTTTTTCTTTGCAACCGTGACTTAATACAGTGTAAAAGCATTATTGGCTATTTTTCTTCTTTTTGTCCTCCATCAACAGTGTAAAAATAACAGCTTAACTTTACAAAAACATTCACTGAACCACACTTTGAGTCTGTCTTTGCTACTGCATCTTGTTTCTGTGCTACAATACACTTAATATGAAATACTTTTGGATGAAACAATTACCTTTTACTGCCTTTGTGGCATGTAAGTCAATTTTCTGAGAACAACAAACAACAAAATATACAAACAGAGTTAATTATTTGGCCAATTAATCTGCCGGTGCCTATGATTAAAACAAAAAAATACTCTGTTTATCAGCCTGACACATCATTAGGTCCACCTCTACCATGTATCAAGGTATTTTCATTATTTTTTTTATTTTTAAACCGATGAACCATTTGTATCAGTAAAAATGTTCCACCTTAATTATATTTCCAAGTCTGACAGATTTATGAGCAATTATCTGATAAGAGATTGTCTTCTCCCGGTTTATGAGATGACTGTTTTCTTCCCTCACTCTTCAGTGGAAGAAATGATTTCAGAGGAGTCATGAGTGATGAGACAGAAACCTTGTGGGCATGACTAACGTTACTGACTCCAATTAAGCCTGATGTCTTGTTCCCTCTGAATTAAATCATGCTGATATGATCTTGTGTGCCTGTGCATATATTTACCTCCAGCTCTCATCATTTAGAAGGAACAGGAAACGACAGCCGAGCACGTTTGCACGAGTCCTTGAATTACTTTATATTGTGGGGGACTTTTTCGACCATTTTTGTCCACATTTTGAAAAGGTTCTTGTTTGGTGCTTGTCCTAACACTTGATGTAAGATTTGGACGGAATTAGAAATTAGAAAGATTAGGAAATGGATCAATTCATGGTCAAGTGTTTAAGAATAAGTGACAAATGAAGGATTTGTCGGCTCATCTCTTTTATTCTCAGTGTTGTCATGGAATTATGGTCTTCTTGTACCAGAAATCATGTAAACCTTATTTTACATATTTACTTTTTTTCTTAGTTTATGCATTGGGTTAATGTGGGTGAAGTCATTCCAAATTATTTACACATAAACTCCTTCTTTAGTTTGTACAGAAGAGTATTAGGGCCACATGTATAAAAACAAAAAAACCCAATCAGAATTCTGACTTGTCCACAATAAGGGGACCCAGGGGGCACAAATAAAGGGCTTGGGGGCCACAAATAAGGGGCTCATAAAGCATTGATAAATTGATAAAAAAAGTTTGCATGTATTTCTGCTTATGACAAAAACATGTTTTATATTTGTACATGACACAGTTTCAGTTATTAATTAAAGTAATTTTCATGCGAAATGGAATATTTCCAAAGTTCCCAAACTAAAGTTCCCATGGCAAGTTTCTGGAAATGTACAGAAATGTGGATTTATTACTTATCTATTATTATACTGATTTATATCCGTAAACTAGATAAATTAAGTCACCAAATCTTAAAATGTTTTTCATCCAAATGTTAATTTAACAAAGATGAATTATTTAGTGACCGGTTTCATATATTTAACATTTAGTTTATGCATTATCTTTTATTTAGAATATATACAGTCAGACACAACATGCAGCTTGGATGGACTGAACATACTGTAAGTGCTGTTCAATTCATTTTTATTTAAGTTGAATTTATTCAAGATTCGAAGAGTTTATTGTCACATGTACAGTAAGAAAACAAGTTTCTCTGTGGTGTAGGAGTAGAGTGGATAAATAGTTAAAAGTTTTTTTTACCTGAAGTTTTATTTTATTTTAATTTAACCTTTATTATATCCCAAATAGAACTCATTAAGATTTTAAATTTCAGGATTTTCATTAAGACTCTTTTGCAAGACTGTCCTGGCCAAGGCAGGCAGCAGTTCATGCGGATTAAGACACAAATACAACCAATTCAGTTGTACAGCCTACTCGAAACCATAAATTACACATAAAAACCTACTAAAATGTACAAAGTGCAGCAATGTTTGCAATAAAAACAAGTCCATGCAGTATATAAATGCTTATTCTACATGACACTTGTACAAACATGGGTAATAAATAAATTTTCTGCAAATTTAGCCTCCTAAATGTTCCGCCCTTTGACCTCTACTGGACGTTTTCTTTACTCTGTTGTGGTGAAAGTGCGGCACACGTCCAGTGCCACCAAAACTGCAGTGGTGCCGTGTAACCACCGCACCCGGCACCAGCTCAGAGTGAATTTATGGCTGAGTTAATCTCTCTGAAGGCTGCAACAGCTTGCCAGTGAAATGATTGTTAGTCTAGAGGAAGTCATAAATCAAAAAACGGGCCTCGCTTTGTCATTATCTATTAATACTGTGCTGCTGCTCTGGAAGCAGCCGGAACTCACAACACGTCCCTGTTTTCACCCGAGACTGAAAATATTTCCCTTTTTTTGAAAATAAAAAAAAGACAGCTCTTCAAAGTTAGCACGGCTTGTGATTGATTTACTCGTCCCTGTGTGGTTTGCCGCGTGGCCTCTGACGACTCCGGAGGTGGAACAGCGTTCAGACCCCTAATTGAGCTGAATGCACTGCGCTTAAATGCCGCGGGCACAAAATCCACGCAATTAAGACGGACTAATGACGTGAGGTATCGCTCATTATTCCTCCAAATAACCCTCCGCAGCTTCCTATGTTTAGTATCACAAAGTCTTAATGAGTGATTACGCAGAGGAAGGGAAGTGTGTTCGAGTCTGGAGAACAGGAGAGCGTTCGGTTCACGCGACACGTTTCCGTGTCGAGACAGAACAGCGGATCGATGTGGGTCATTGTGTGTGACGCTCTTAATTATCGCACTGTCTCTCTCTGTCTTTCCAGAGCCAGGACGATAAGCACGACGTCCACAACAATCAACTGGGTGAGTCCTGTTTTTGTTTTTCTAATTAGCGCCAAAAAGTCACGACAACAACAGAGACAAAGGCAAAGAAGAGCGATAGGTCGGAGTGTGATTTGTAACAGTTGTTAAGCAAGCAAAAAAAAAACACTGCATGTGAATCTACGTGAAAGATGGAGAGTTAAGCAAAAGTTTCGCCAACAGAGGGTGAAAATATTAATCAGTTAACCAAACGTGTGCTTGGTTAATTGATTGTAACAGTAGATAAATAATCACAGAGATAAGAGAAACATGCAGCGTATCACCAGTGGAAACAGGAAGTGACAATACCTTTCATATACATATTCAGTATGTGCAGTTACACATTAGGATCTACATTTAGTTACATTTAAGAATTTAGCAGACACTTTTATCTATATATACACACACACATATATATGTATATATATATATACATATATACATATACATATCATAATTACCACTGTATAATTTCTGAAAAAGCAACACTTGAACTTATTTAATTTAAACTTAAGTAATGACTCATTAGTGGGGGAAATAATATTACGGTGCTTTATCATCATTTTGTTGACCTAAAACATTTCAGGATTATAATTCCAGCGATGCATGAGAGCATGGTGTTGATTCAGTTTATGCAAATTCATTCACAATTTCATCCTCGCGCTTTTTAATTCCGGGCTGTTTAACGTTAATGTTTCTCAATAATTCTGTCGCCCCTGTCTCTGATTGGATTTGTGTTCCATGCGGCCGTTTCTGTGTTTCTCTGCTGTTGTGTTTGATATCTGGATCAATGTCGGTTGACATTCAGCAAGATGAACACTTCCTGAGGATTATTCAGTTTTAGGAGAGGTGCACGCTCCAAGCACTGAGAGACATAATCACAAAAATGTCCCAGCAGTGTGAGATCTAATCCCCCCAAAATCCTATAAAATGAAAGTTATAAAAAAAAAGGGGGGCTTTTGTCTGATGTCTTCTTGAAAATCAAATCTTCAGAGTTTCTCCATCACTTTTTACTCATAAATAAAGTCTGGTCTCTTTATGGATTCGACAGCAACGAGGAAGTTCATAACTACAGCGAGTGCATGCCTTTCATGCTTCAGGGAGCTCCTACAATCACCGTCTGAGAGTGATATTTGGGAGCCTGCAGTGAACTTTGGAGCCAGTTTGGAGCCTGGACCTGTGCCTGTTGTTCAGTCAGCCGGGTCACTGCAGACGCTAAAGCACACAAAAACAACTTCATAATGCTCTCATTTGGCCGCTCAGCGCTCAGAGTGCAAACACAAACAGACAGCTATCTGAAAAATTCAGCCCGCACTGAACAGTTGGGCCGCTGTGATTCTCTTTGTCGCAGCACAGATGATGCGTGAGTGTGTGTTTTTTTGAATGTTAATTCAAGAAAACACAATTAGAGAAAAGTCAGAATTTCTGTGGAAGCGGGTGACCTTTCAGATGGTGTCATAAATAATCACTCAGTGTTTCTTTAACAACTCAGAATAGTAGACATTTTTAGAAAGTGACAACATTTTCAAAAAGTGAAAACATTTTCATAAAGTGAAAATATTTTCAAAAAGTGAGGACATTTTTAGAAAGTGAAAACATTGTCATAAAGTGAAAACCTTTTCAAAAAGTGAGGATGTTTTCTGAAAGCGAGGACATTTTCAAAAAGTGAAGACATTTTCAAAAAGTGAAAACATTTTCAGAAAGTGAAAACATTTTCAGAAAGTGAAAACATTTTCAGAAAGTGAAAACATTTTCAGAAAGCGAGGACATTTTCAGAAAGTGAAGACATTTTCAGAACGTGAAGACATTTTCAGAAAGTGAAAACATTTTCAGAAAGCAAGGACTTTTTCAAAAAGTGAAAACATTTTCAGAAAGTGAGGACATTTTAAAAAAGCAAGGACATTTTCAGACTCAGCTCACTTGAAACCTCATCAGAACGGGTACTAAAAGAAACACTAGGTACTATCACTGATGGAAAAACAAAAAAAGTGTTGAGTTGAGGCGAGCTAGAACTGTATAATCGAAAAGCTTCCATTTCTTTGATTGAGTGGCGTAACATGACATTTAATATTCAGAATTCATATGAGCTCTGGCCAGATCACAAATATAAAGGCAGATTCTTAAGGGCGACATCACGGTATATTTAATATATTCTCTCTATCTCCTTAAACCAAGTCTTAAACCTTAAAAAAACAGTGAGGACCAACCAACAGTCCTCTCTCTGTACATTCTGTCCTCAAAACGGTCCTGACAAAGACATAAACACAGGTACACACACTTGTATCTCCCTGTCTCTGTGGGTTTGCTCCCTCATTTCCTGCTGCCTCGCCTCCTCTCTCTGTTTTACCGAGATATTTATGACACTGACCTTTTGGGCAATAAGCTTGAAGTTAAATACACCATGTTCCCCATTGATCTTCCGCGAGGCAATTATAAGTCTGTATTAATATGAGAATGAGGATGATAGAAAAATCATTGCTTGCTGCGTGACACACAGTTTCTGTGCTGCACTTTACTCGCTGATTGCCTATAGGGGATGTAGGTTATTTTTATACGGCTAAATCAAACTCTCAACAGCTTCAAAAACAAAAAAAGACTGGCTGTATTCAATTTTGGGAGCTTCCAGATTGAATATCACCAAGTGTCTGATTGACTATTAAGTCCTGGTTCTGTCTGGTCATGGTTAGTTTGGTCAAGAAGATTTGAGACGCGGGGAGAGGAGGAGATGGAGAGACGGCTGATTCTGAAGCGTATTGTCTTGAGGAGTCCAATGATGCGAGTCGCTGGAGTGCAGCGGGTTCTACACCAGTGCAATCAGCCGCTGCACGGGGAGTCAGGGCCTGCTATGGAAATGAGCTATTGACGTCCTCTGTCATCTCCAAGTCTGTGCCGGCACTGACGGCTCTGGGTCTGTCTCGACAGTTTCATTGTTCCCAGTGCGGCGTTGTGACCCAACTCACAGAACAACATCCCTCGTGAGTTTTACAGATATTCCTCATTAAAGTTCCCTTATTTGTCTGCATTCCATACTTTTTGGCGATGTAGAATATGTAGAACTGTGACTGTGACTATTAGCATTTAAAGAAAAACTGTCTACTTAGTGACTTCTGCACTCCCGTTTTATAAAACCAAAATATGCGTTAGAAAATGAATCATAACTGACTCAACAACACATGAGAAGACGGAAAAAGAACACATTTGAGAAAAGTCTTAACGTGTGACCTATAAACACACACCGCAGGATGCCCATATAAGGAGTTGTAGTGTATTATTCCTGCGGCAATTTACCGAGGATGCACCTGCAGCACAGATGATCACTAAGGGTTAAACACGCAGTATGTAATTCCTGCCACTAGGGGTCTTTCACTCAAACTGATATCAGTCTGGTGACGGTAGCTCAGTGGTGGAGCAAGTCGTCTTTCAACTTGAAGGTTGCGGATTCAATTCCAGGCTCCACTAGTCTATGTGCTGATGTGTCCTTGGGCAAAAAAGTGGAGTGTAAAGCAACTTTGAGAGGTCCTCAAGACCATTTACCATTGGATGACATCATTTACATGTCACCAAATGTTGCCTTTAATAGAAATACATATTGCTTTTTATGAATTAGTTAATGTGTATATGCAGTGAGTATGTTAATACAGTAAATGTTGCATGTAATATCTTTAACCTCCGTTTTATGGCTTCCAGGATGTCCCTTTAAATCCAAATTTAGTTTCATGCCCTCCACTCACACACACACTTTTACTTTTTATTTCCTCTCGGTTGTTTTGCTGTGGATTCGTGTTTGTTTAACTGCTCGGGCAGCCGCAGCAGCAGCAGCAGCAGCAGCAACAGCAGATACTCCGGGCTGAAATGAAACGACCCCATCACGGCTGTGGTGACTCCGCACACCTGCTCTGTGACACTGATGGAGATGACAGAGGTGCAGCCGTGCCCCAGAGGTCAGCGCGCTCCCGGCGTCTCTGCCACTTGGCAACGTCTGCCATTCCGCTCTAAGGAATTGTCACGATTGATTTGCATCAGTGAGGGGGACGACACTGCGGGGCCGGGGCCACTCGCCGAGAGCACACCAGTCCACACTTTAGTGCAGAGTTCAACACTTCACACTCCTGCATGCAAACACGATTTAGCTCGTCAGCTTTGATTCTTTTTACCCCTGCCTTCTCTTATAGAGTGAGTATTTGGACACAGTTGGAAACAACTCAGCAAATTGCAAAGGCTGCGACTTGATCGATTTATTGGGGATTGTTCTACGTCAGTGGTTCTCAAACTTTTCTATACCCAGCATCACCTGAGAAAGTATCGAGCTCTTCAAGTAGTACCATTATCAACAACGTTAAAATACAGTGGTGTAAATCGGTTGAGCAAAGTCAGCTCCAGAGTTTTCCCAATAAGATAATTTACTCTCTCATGATCCTCATCCTCATCCTCTTTCTCACATATACTTCACACACTGGTACAGTGAGATTAGATTAAGAGGGAGCGATGAATTTTTGTTTGTTTCTCCACTCTGATCACATGCCCTGGTAGAACAGTATTTCTGATTTTCCTCCAAGGACCACCAGAGGAAGCTTGCGTACCACAGGTGGTACATGTTCCGCAGTTTGAGAACCATGGTTCTACAAAAACAACAACAAAAAAAACAATACATAAGTTATAGAAATGGTTCATACCTTTTTGAGTTTTTATCCTTTCATTAGTGAGTATAATAGGTCATATTGTGATGGTGTCTCATGTGCTCATGCGCCATCTAGTTTTAAAGGTATAGTGTGTAAAGAATTTAGGTTACATCATTTTCTTTTGGCAGAAATTGAAGATAAAATGTTGTTGTTGTTGTTGTTGTCTGGGGTCAGCGGTCGCCCAGTGGAACATTCCAAGGCCAGCCGATAGATATAATCCCTAAATCTTGAAGAGACATTACATCTCTGTTGAAGTTAAAACGACGGTACTTGCTGGAGAATCAGTGTCTTTGTCGCTAGAGAGGAGAGAGTGGGAAGAACATGTGTACATATGGCAGTTTCCACCGGCTCCACCAGCACCAGCTGATTGTAATGATTCAGTTACACTGAAAACAACTGCTTTACAAGTCACTAGTCACTCCTTTGTGTGTGTAAAACAAAATCACGGCAATTTCATGCAGCCGTGCACTGATGACTCCGCCCACATTGAGTAGGTGCAACCTAAACCATGTCGTGCCGTGGCGAGGCGAGTCGAGCTGGGACCATAGTGGAAAAGGGCCAATAGTTTCATTTTTTTGGCCTGTTTTTGCACTTTGAGAGACAAATATTTCAAATTTAACACACACAATCTTATGTTCATGTACAATTGCAGTGTTTTTCGAAATGCATTTTTTTGTTTTTCTTCATTTAAAATTTTTAAAACAGTATTTTAACACACAGTACGTTGTAAATAACTGCCAGATATTGGAAGTTTTTCTGGAAGAATGGGCAAAAGCACTTTCAGTTGCAGAACATTCTATTATAAAAAAAAAGTCCAGACGGACATTTTGAGGGTTAGGTGTTAAAGGGTTAATATCAGGTCAGCTCTACTATGTTTTTGCAGTCGTCCGCGATGGACCAACTAAATATCTTATGAGCTTTGATGCTAACTGAAGGCTATATAGGGAGGGGTATGTAGCTGCAACACACAGCATAGCTGTTGCCAAATTGTACCTGTAAATCTATAACACAGTACATATTGGAACTGAAGCTTTGTGTAAAAAGTTGTATCGCAAATTAAAATAATAATAAAAAAAAGCCTGAAAGGTTTTGCACCAATTTTCCATCAACCAGATGGTGATGGCCTTTGAAATGTGGCTCTAAATACACAAGATCAGAGACAGAAGGAGCCTGAAATCTCCTGTGCTTCATTTCAGCCAATACATTTCAAGGCTGATACAGTCTTTCTTTTATGAAGTGGCCTCTGAGGAATAGTGAAGGCATGAGGGGAGAGATAAATGAGCGCGAGGCTCACACGTTGTGGTTTGGATCGAAAAAGAGATTCATCTGTGACCAAGGCTTTGGCTCCATCTCTTGGGGGACCTTCAATCCCATTAAATTAGGATTTAGCCGTAAAACAAACTACTGAGCACATTAAACCTTGTGATGGAATCACCTGTTATGACTCGCCATTACCTCATGCTAAGGGGGCACGCTGACATTCTGTCGCCACCCATGCATATGTTAATGGGAGTGACATTTCACTCAAGACCAACAAATGTCAGGCTGGTGATGTGGTGGAGGAAATGTCAGGTCATGTAGAGTATCATATCCATTTCAATGTTTTGCAAATTAAATATGCAAAAAGTCGATGAAGGAAAATGTGTTTTTATGAGCGTTTCCATCAACCGCTGTTCAGCAAATATTGGTCATTAGTTCTCTGGCATAAACACAGAATTCCTGGTTACAACAGTCGAAGAGTAAGAAGGTGCATGTTGATGAAGCTGTTGGACACATTCATGGTCGCATTTCGTTCACTTAACCCTTCAACACCTAACCTTCCAAATGTCCTGTATTTTCTTCCAATATCTGGCAGTTATTTACAACGTACTGCATGTTAAAATACTGTTTTAACAATTTAAAATGAAGAAAAACAAATTTTGAATGTTTCATTTGAAATATGAACAGTATAAAACATGTTTATAATAACATTTTTGTCTCAATGTGCAAAAACAGGCCAAAAAATCTAAACTTATGTACAACTTATGTTTTTCCTCCAGCTTCCTACAAGAGCGCAAGTGAAATTACCATTGTAACCACATCTCAGCTGTCAGAAACCGTTGGAGTTTTTCTGATAGCACAAATTGCCGCACAATTACGTTAACGGGAAGAGCACTTTCAACGATACACTGTGTTTAAGGGTTAATGGGGGAATGTTTCCTCATTAATCCTCCTCATGTGCTTGTTTCCTACATTTTTCCAGTGCAGTGAAAGGCAGAAGCTGAAATAATGCTTCAAAACGTCACACGTAATTTGCTAAATTTTATCTCCATTGCCTATTCGTGTTTACCTTTTACTGATATGCCGATAAACCACACAGTTGGTGTAGTGGTGAGCAGTCTTGCCTTTGCAGCCGCTCATGGACCAGGTTCTCCAGTTTCTTCCCACAGACCAAAAACATGCAGATGAGGGCATTAGACAAAGTGGACACTCGGGATTGACCGTAGGCGTGAAAGCGAGTAGTTGTTTTTCTCTTTATGTGGCCCTGTGATGGAGTGGTGATCTCTTAGCTGGGTGACCCTCATGTGGAGGATAAAGCGGTAGAAGATTTTTGCCTCCCTTAAGCGTAAAAACCTCTATGAAGGTTCTCAAAATCTGTGTCCAATTCAGTTTTTTTACAGCATAAAAACAGGCAGATGGAGATAACGCCTTTTATCTCTTCTGTAGATGAGCACAGTATGTGTAATATATGTAATATACCTTCCACTTAGACCTCCTCAGCAATTATGGAGCTATAAATGTCTCCCTGCTCTTAAGTGGCTACCAACCGACTTGTGCTGTGTTTCAATCATGATACAGTTCCGTTTGGTACAGTCCGGTCCAGTTTGGAATGGTAAAGTCCTGTGTCACCTTTACTTGGTATAGATGATGTTTGAGACAAAGATGAGAACAGACTGTGGGCGTTAACACCAATCGCAAACGAGCGACTGGCTGACGTGGGTGGAGTTACCCTGACCGCACCGTACAGTTTTACTGTGGTACCTCAAGGGAAAGGTACCAAAGAACATTGGGGGTAAAGCACAGCTGAGGCAAGTCAGTCTGTCTTTACTGACTCGCCTCCAAATGCTGCTTCAGGTTCGGTGTGTTTTTTTTCCATTGAGTTTGTCTCAGTGTGGTTTACAAACAGTTGTTTGTCTTATGTAACATCGTATGTGAAATTCCACCATATGTCATGTCTTCTCTTTCTTCCTAACGTGGTCATTTGTATTATTCCACTCTTCTGATTGGTTCTCTCCCCAGTTTTGTGTAGTTTTTATTCGTTGACGTAAGTGTGTGAACACTTTTCCCAGCCTGCAGGTACCATTGGATAATCAATTCTTGGTAGCTTAATTGGCACCATGTTGTTTTGAATCTGTTTTTGTGTAATTAAATGCCTGTAGATGCATCAATTCCACATTTCCGTCGGCTGTTCACACCAGGGGAGTGCTTAGAGGTGATTGTTACCTGAAAGGAGAAGGGCACAGGAATGACGGAGGTGAAGGAAGGTTACAATGACTAGGAATTTTCCTCTCTGTTGTTTGATGATTAATCGAAATCCATCAATGTGAAGCCAAGGCCGGTGAATTATGTCTTAATTAGTTTCTTTTTTTAACGCCTCGTTCTCCTTTGCTTTGACATTATTATCCTCACAATGAGGCGGAGGGCTTATCTGATTTTCCTGTTTGTCTCATGCAGCTGGTATTCTTTCTGCACTGGGTGCCATCAGGAGGCTGGGGCCTCACCAAGGACTCCGAAATGTGCTGCATTATGTGAAAAGCAAACACTTTTCTGTGTATATGCGCGCACACACACCGCTGTTCATTTTGCAAACTCAGCAGAAGGGCATTTAGAGGTGGTGTAGCGGTAGTCGGCCTCTCGGGTCTGCTGTAGGCGGAGGTTAGATCTGTCGGGAGATAAACGCGCTGATATTTAGCAAGAAAATCCACCTCCTCACCACGGCCCCGAGATCAATTGGATCTTTGTTATGAGGGGAGCCGAGAAAGCGACACACCCACCGACAATGAATTAAAAAAGATCTGACACCGATACTGTACTGTGACACGGTGTCTGTCCCTGACTCCGGTGCTAATATCTGAACCCAGGAAGGTAATTGGTTCATGTCGTGTAATTGAGGAAGAGGCAATTTATCTAATCCTGCCGTTAGCACTCGCCCTATACCATTGGTGTCAAACTCATTTTAGTTCAGCGGCCACAGACAGCACAATTTGATCTCAAGTGGGCCAGACTGGTCAAATAATAGCATAATAACCTATTAACTACAAGCATTCAAAATGTTTCCCTTTGTTTTACATTAAGTTAAGCATCTTTTTACCAAATAACCTGAAATTTCAACATTAAGCCTAGGTTAACCATTTCCAAAGGCACACAACATTTAGCCACAGGTATCTGGAACTGAAAATGTAATATTTGTATGTAAAATTTTCACAAATTCATCCTGGGGTCCGGATTGGACCCACTGGTGGGCCGGTTCTGGCCCGCGAGCCGTACATTTGACACCCCTGCCCTATACCCTTCTTCCCTTTGCACATTTATCCCAAAGGGCAGATTCAATTGTGGCTGTTAACTTTGTTTTAAAACACAAAAATCCTTCTTCGTCTTCTCATATATTTTGTTTCTTTCCGGGAGGAAATCAAAGTGTTTAAAGCAGATGAGTCGTTTGACACAAAGCCGGTTTAAGCTCAAATTAAGAGGGAACTGAATATGAAGAGAGCTGCATATTTAATTACTGGGAATTTTTCGAACTGCCAGTCATCACAGGAAAACTCCGACGCAAATCCTTTCTTACTTCTGGGGATTTGAACAATCAAAAATTAAAAATCTCATGATCCAATAATCCTGTGATCACATTAATGGATATATTGTGACAGCATCTACTTTGTGTAAAAAAATATTGCAGTGTTTCGTGGTGTGATATCGTCGTGATTCTTTTTAAGCACTGTATCAATATGGAAATATGTAGAGATTCCATTTGGAAGGTCGTGGAACTTGAATTTCCAACTTGTAAACTTACAATCTCAAGTACCTCGAGTATTTATTTCACAATACATCTAAAAGTTGCTCATACGTTAGAGCGTTGTTAATGGCAGGTGTTGTTAACAATAACTAACCCGAAGTACATTTACATTTCTGACTTCTTAGCTTGAAAATGGTGAACTCGCGGGTGACTTCACTCAGAATTCCGGCTTCCAAGTTCTGATGTAGATGGAAGTGGTTTTGTGTTGTTTTTAAGACGACACCTGTCAGTTGGCAGCAGGTTTTCAGTTTATTTTTACTCCCTTTCCTGTTCTTACACTCCTCTCACCAGAAAAAAAAAAAAGTATATTTTATGTACATAACATAGTTTTTCTTGAAAGGAGGGCAGAAATGTCAGCTGTGCTAAATGTTAGCTGGGGAAGCAGCTACACAACTGGACAGACTGGACTGATTTACAATGTTAGTGATGCAATGTACATACAGAGGTGGTTTCAAATTTCAATCTGAACATCTCAGTCTCTCAGATAGGATTTGAAAGTGTCTTCCTCTGGGATTCCACTGCACGTGGATCTATAACGTAGCGCCTCTATTGCGAAGTGATTCGCATCCACTTTAATCATACTGTCACCTTCCACCGACTCTGTTTGCGTTGGATACCGTTCGTGGTTCCATCATTCCGTTGCTCCCACAGAAAATACACAAGTGTTCTATTTTTGCCGGATGACGGAGCGCAACGCTTCAATTCAGCAGATTGTAGCATGAGCGGGACAGGATGTCAAAAACCAATACAACAATAAGCATCCGTCTTTTTCAGAACAAAAGCCCCCACGTTGACAGCTTATCGTGTTTACGCACATGCAGTGGAATCCTGGGATTCTACGACAACGAATTGGAGATGGACACAGTGGAAGACAATAGTTTCAATAGTTTAAAAATCTGAAGAAAGTTTGCACCGCAGCTCCACATAACGATTTGGGACAGAAACAGGCGCAGATTTCTGTCGTCCATTTTGTTTTGACTGCTTGCTCACGCTGGATTTTCTGTTTTTATGTGCGTCACTGCTGTGCTGCGTCTTGCTTGTATCTACCGTAGCTCGAGAAATCTGCACAGATGTTGAAACGCTCAAGTATTAATATTTTACAATGCGATGCATAGAGATATTCAGCCTAAGCGCTTAAACTACATATAATGTTCTTCAGATATGTCTATTTTCCCACTGGGAGCTGCACTTGTCATGTTGAAACTCAAAAGTAAACACGCCTCCCACATGCAGTGTGAACACTCTAATCTGTCAACATGGGCACCAAATAACAAAACATGACAGAACACAGCAGCAGCAGCGACGCACGTGCGACGTCGGGTGTGAACCAGGCTTTAGAAAGTAAACATCACATGTAATTGTCAGCAGCTTTGTCGTCACCGAAGCAGAAATGCTAGCATTTTCTGATTCTCAAGCCTTCTTTAGTTGTTTGTACAGACACTTATCGATACCTTGATACTGATCAGTGCTGGACCTGTATCAAGTCAATACCAGATCTCAATGCCTGTCCCTTAAGTTCCCATATGAAACAAAAAAAAAACCTCCACTGACTACTTATCTTTTATGAAGTAACACAATCTGTACTGTGACATTTACATCTGCCCTTTCTCCCAGCTAATTAAGCTCTTGATGCGTCGCTTATTATCAGCAGGCCAATAAGAGAGATTAGCGAAGTTCAGTTATTATGAGGGGACCGCAGCGGCTCTTATCTTGTCTTGCTCTCAGAAGGTCATCGATTGGCGTGACCTCTATTTCTCTCCTCTAATTTCTTTTCCTTTGTGTTCTCCTAGACCTGCGGGAGATAGTTTTCATCATCCAGAGCCAGAGGAACGTATTCCACGTGAGGCAGGCGGAGAGACGGAGAACGGATTTACTCAAGCAGGCACATGGTCTCACAGAGGTAAGACACGCACACACACGCTCTTATTTTGGCGTATGAACACTTGTGCTGTTGCCATATCATATAAATACCAGTATAAAAAGAGCATGATATAAACAACATCGCTGCATGATGATGCAATGCTTTCATTTCTCTCGCTCTCTCTCTCTTGCTCTCTCTCTCTCTCTCTCTCTCCCTCTCGTGGGTGTGGCTTCATAAACACTCAGAGCAGATTAGAGACAGGGGAGTGAGAGTAACAGCTACTAATAAGTGAGTAAATGGCAAAGTCAGTGCACTTAGTGCAGTAAATGCTTCCAAATGTAAAGATGGACAAACATCAACATCGACTCCATCGGGCCAAAAACGTCCACAGAGCCAGGATGACGAGGAGAAATTTAATTAGTTTTTTGCCAGCGGGCATAAAAAAAGCAACATTAATCAGAAAGCGAGGATATTTTCAGAAAGCGAGGACATTTTCAAAAAGTGAGGACATTTTCAGAAAGCGAGGACATTTTCAAAAAGTGAGGACATTTTCAGAAAGTGAAGATATTTTCAGAAAGGAGGACATTTTCATTTTCAAAAGTGAGGACATTTTGACATTTCTAAAAGTGAGGATATTTTCAGAAAGCGAGGACATTTTCAGAAAGTGAAGATATTTTCACAAAGCCAGGACCTTTTCAGAAGTGAGGACATTTTCAGAAAGGGAGGACATTTTCAGAAAGCGAGGACATTTTCAAAAAGTGAGGACATTTTCAGAAATCGAGGACATTTTCAGAAAGCCAAGACATTTTCAGAAAGTGAATATATTTTCAGAAAGCGACTTCAGAATCTTCTTCTTGTTACACAGTAGAAGAAACCAGAGATTATCACGTCTCTCTTTGCCACAGCGTTGCCCGAACGCCTGGATTTCCATCACTCTGTTAACTGTGCAGAGAAAAAACAGCAGGCGGCTGTAGCCTGGAGCCACTCTTAATTTATGTCACATTTTAGCTGTTACTGCATGTTTTCAGCACACAGTTAAAAAGTATTTTTAAATTTGAATTCTATTTTAAACAGACCAATTTATTTTCTCAGACAAAGAGCTTTTGCTATTTATTACACTTTTCTTTCTCACACAATTAAGTAATTGAACAATAGTATGAAGCATTACTCATGGTACCCTCCAAAATAAATGTATAGGACTTTCACATGAAGTGGTTTAAAATATGCAGCTCTCAGCTCTCAGCCCGCATACAATTTTATGGATCTAGGAAATCCAGATATTATAGTTATATTTTCAGTGAGAAATCAATCATTATCCTGCTCATCTTACACATATTTCCCCCAAAAATTATCATATATATATATATATATACTGTATATACATAATATACTCTCTCTCCAAGGAAATGGACTGAGAATTGGCAGCGCTCACATAAATTACATCACTTTTATTTTTTATTGCATTGGAACCATGTCGTAACACAGAAAGCATCATTTCTAGGTCAACATACTGATTGCTTCCATGCATTAAATCCTCCCTGAGCCATGTGAAATGTGGTGTAATGCATTAGTTACAGCACATTTTGCCAGGTTAAACAATGAATGCAGCATCACTAATGAGAATATTGCAGGAAATAAACACTCATTTACTATTTCCTCTTTCAAAGGAGCAATGTTATCCTATATTTATGTTTATAAGTCTGTACTCTTGTGGCCACAGATATTATCAGGTTATGTTATAAGTCTTTTGTCTAAAATAGATGAGCCAGCATTTTGAGGTTACAGTTGGAAGAGGTTTCAGTTGCCTAGTTACGTCAGATGCGTCAAAAAAAACAAAACTTTGGTTTAAAAAAACAACACTATAAGATATGGCATTTGATTGGCTGGCGTGAGTCTGCTGTGTGAAGACAATTATACAAATTACACAAATCAAGTGTCATAAAAATCATCAGAATTAGTAGCAGTAAAAAATGAAGTATGTGTAATTAAAAGTAACTAGAAAAGATTTTTATATATTTATACAAATCTCACAAGATAAAATGAGGATTACTGCTGAGCAAAAATAGCAATAACAATTATTTTGTGCAACAGTTTCATGAAAAACACGTGGAAAAAAATTATGTCCTGAAGAAGAAATTATTAGATTTTGTTGTTGTCTGGATACAAATGTGGATAATTTTAATGTTTGTATTAATAATTCTGCTAAAATGATCAGTTTTACTTTGAAATTCATAATGCTACCTTTAACACTTGGGAATGAGATACATGAAGATAAAGATTAGGGCTGAAACTATTTCTCCATTAATCAGTTACTAAATTGATCTGCAACTATTTGGTATTCAATGAATCAGTTTGAGTGTGTTTTTTATAGATTTAAAACAAGTTATCTTGGTTTCTTGGCTCCATTTCACAAAGAATTCATTAAAACGAAATCATTTTTGGTTTGTGGACACAAACAAGACAACTGATCTTCAACATCATCATTTCCAAAAGCCCAGATTGACAGCCAAATATAATATTATAAATGTAATAAAAATGCATGAATTATGCTTAAATAGAAGTTTGAAATTTGCAGTTTGAATTGTGGTTTCAATGGGACATTTTTTGCACTTAACGGTGTGATTGTAACACTTGTTTGTACACAGTGTATTTTAGCCTTACTGCTGGAGCTGAGATAGAAATAAGATCAGATAAAAATACATCAATATACACAGCCAAAATGACCAAAAAACAAAGAACGAAAAGCACGTAAAATGTTCAGTTTTATTCCAGTTATTATCATAAAAGTTTATTTATCTCGTTCCCACACGCTTTGCCACGCGATTTTTTTTTTTTCCACAGAATTCACCTCCCAGTCCTCGTATTACTTGGTTTAAATGGATATACTGTAGATCTGACATTTTGGGAAACAAAACAAACTTGGCAGACGCTTCCACTCTCTGAGTGCTTTCTCTGGTTTCTATATAGTATTTATAGTCGGGCATACAGCGTTATTTATTGCCGTCTCGTTCTCCTCCACTGCAGGATGTCAAGCAGCTTTTGTTCACATTATTGACTGACTGCACCCAAGTGACACAGACAAATGTAGAAGTAAATAAAGTCAGTCAATATTTCCCTGTTAATTAACATTATGCTATGAAGGCAATTTCCAAAATAATTAGCTCTGCACAGCATTTAAATGTAAGACTACAAAAAATAAAATCAGTATAAGAGCTACTACAGATGCTGATTTATTTCTCTCCTATTTGTCTTCAACAGCCCTGAACAATCTAATTATAACAATTGAAATCGGATATGTCAAAGTTTGTTGTTGTTGTGCTCCGTAACAATCCTGAAATATAACTCCCTGTTCCCTGTAATGAATAGTGGCGTCAGTTTGTGCCAGCAGATACAATTTGTCGCAAAACCATTAAGTTTCTCTCGAAAGGCGTCAAGGTTTATAAAGGAAGACAGATTTTATGAATAGCATATCATGTTGTGTTTGCATTTACGATCCCAGAGGTGTCTGGCGTTTTATTATCTGTTGCATGCAATTACACAAACTAAGTCCGGGGAGAATTTTAATCAGCAACTTCTCAAAGAGGCGGCAGTGAAGGCTTGACAGCTTCTCATAGAGATTTAAGAGCAGATGGGGGATCAAGATAAGTTATCTCCACAGAATCAGAGCAAAAATACCCTTAATTCAGGTATAAGCAGGGAGAAATCACAGAGAAATCTGAAAAAATGTGTCAGTTGTCACATGTGAAAAACACAATTAATGAGTCAGACTGTAGATCTGCTCTAATTTGTAAAATGTGACAACCCATATACATGAATACCAACGGGTAGAAAGAATAAATAAAGGGAGGAAAATGGAAAACTTTAAATTATATAAGTTTATGTTCCCTTTCCAATTTCTTTAAATGTGCGGTTACATTTTACCAAGTTTTGTATTGAAGTTTGTAAATCAAACATTTCTTATGCTGTTCCCATTCTTCAGAACTTTTAATATTTACGTGTTCAACTTTCCATTTCACAAAATTGTTTTGTCAGAAAAAAAGAAAAGCAATTTAAAAAGCAATCTGTTCCAGTGTAAAATAAAACAAAGAAATTTAATTTAGGCTACATCCATTTTATTAAAAAGAAATTGACATTTTCACATGAAATGGTCTGAGTCCATATTAGATTAGATTTGTTGAAATTATATTAGATTTCAGTTTATTGATCCCACGGTGGGGAATCTGATCCCACATCTGAAAAACCTGGAACAGACAACAGCCAGACAGAGTCCTGTGGATGAAACTGTAATCTTTCCCATTTCTTAGATTTTCTACTTCCCTTAACGTCTTAAACCAAACATGAGTTATAAACTGTCACCAGAAACACTCTGAGGTAAATCACACAGAAGCTCATATTTCTGTCATTTAATTATCTTCTTCATTTTCTTAGTCAGCAGACTGCTGTACACTTAGAGGTGCAATGCTGCCCGACACAGTTCAAAGTTCCCAATCACATTTTGAAGTTCGTAATCACAGTTCAAAGATCTTTCAAAGTTGGCCTTCATTCTAGGATCTTCATTCTTTTCTGCTTGTTGCAATTTTTCCACATTTCAAAGTCCTTCCCTGCAGTTCACACTTTCCTCAACGCAGCCCATTGTGGCCCAAAGTTCCTTCAACGAAGCACAAAATTCCCTCAACCCTGCCCAAAATTCCCTCAACGCTGCCCAAAATTCCCTCAATGCTCCCCAAAATTGTGTCAGCACAGATCAAATTTCCCCAACGCAGGTCAAATTTCCCTCAACCCAACCCGAAATTCCCTCAACACAGTTTAAAGTTCATTCACTGCAGCCCAAATTTCCCTCAATGTGGCCCAAAGTTCCCCCAACACAGCTCAAATTTCCCTCAAGCAGCCCAAATTTCCCTCAATGTGGCCCAAAGTTCCCCAATACAGCTCAAATTTCCCTCAACACTGAACCAAATTCCCTCAACAGAGCTCAGCGTTCCCTCATCATTTTAAAATTTAAATTTTGAGATAATTTGTTGTCTCCGTTTTCCCATGTACTTTCAGCTTCTTCAGTGATTAAAGGCAGAGTTAGTATCATCATCACTGATAAATTAAAGATAAAAATACATTTCCAACACATGAACACATGCATGCTCAGTATTTGTGCTCCGTCCGCTCCGTGACTGCAGGAGGTTTTGCATCATCTGCAGTCCGGAGCTTGTGTATTCTGCATGGCAGCTCATGTTGCCGCCGTCTTGACATCTCCCCATCTGGGAGGAATTCACTTCCCATTTATATAGTGTGTTTGTCATTTAGCCACCGCTCACATCCACAGAGACGCACGTGTCAAAAGAGAAAGAGATTAAACTTTGAAAGCCTTTACAGCACGAGCTGAATACACTATGATGTGAGTGCGTCGCTTGTATGAGCTTAAAAATTGAGTTAGAGGAGCCACTGTGAGGAAAATCTTCCCATACGTTGTCGTGTTTTTCACTCGTATTATTGTTTGTCGTAGAAACACTCTGTCTGTTGCAGTTTTTAAGTCGAGACTCAAACTTTTATGTTCAAAAGTGCTTTTCCTGTGGTAATTTTCAACTGTATTGTGGTGCTTGGCTTTCATTTATTAATTCCATTTTTCTGCTTCTTTAAACTTTTAAAACGTTATTTTTTTATTCCCTTTCATTTTATTATTTTCAAGTCTCTGTTGTGAATTTTTCGTTTCGACAGATTTCAATTTCCCCTCCGTTTGGTTGTTAAACGTCTCTGTGCAGCACCTTGAGTTTCTCCTTTGTTTATGGAAAATGCTTTATGAATAAAACGGCCATGTCCGACCTTTATTGATCTGGTGTAATTGAGCAACATAAATGTCATTTTTGACAACAGCTTAGCTGAATGAGTTTTGACGGGCGATTTCTCAGACTTCAGATCCTCTTGTGGTTCCTCCAATACAGTCAGGTTTCACTGATCCACAAATATCACACACAGTTTTATCTCACATCCCATTGCTACGAGAGAAATCTCTTCTAGCTTCTACTTGAACTGGACCCAAACTGGCCTGTAGACGGTCTTAACATTTTTCCACTGTTCATTCTTCTGGGCTTTGACTCAGAAACAAAGCCAGAAGCCAGTGCACAGAGGAAGAAGAGGAAAACCATGGCAACGTCCAGACTGGTGCCGCTTTTGTTCCGACAGGGATAATTCAATATTTTTGAAGATAATGATGCTAGAAAGACACAGGATGACACTTGACATACTAACAACTAGCCGCCAGCTAAAGTTGTTTTAGTCTGTGACATCATAGGTCAACTGGAAAATGCCTCATACTCACATAAAATGTAAATTAAAAATGTTGCCTCAGGAAGCCCAGGAAGTATGACTGACGTAGCATTTAGCCACCAGGAGGCGACTTGGATTTCTCACTTGATTTTTTAACGTCAGTAAACATTTTCCTGAGGAGTTAATGGTCTCAATCACTAGATTCAGCTCTTCTTCTTCCACAGCACATGACGTCAATTTTGTAAGTTGTCTTCCACCTTAGAGGAAAAAGACGCATAAGCACATATGAATATACAACAGGTTGGTCAAAATATTGATATTGTAATTTATTTTAATTAAAAAATGGAGAAGCTCTAAAGTAAACAGTCCCTGCCAATTTCACTTGCCCGGTGTTGCTACTTTATGTCTCCTCACGGTGGCGCTGCTCAAATGATTGAGGGGGAAACTTGGGCGGAAGTTACCTGGCTGAAGAAGAGGGAGTTAATGGTGGAGAAAAGCTACGTTAAGAGATGCTCCATCCACGTTCAATACATACACTTGACTTTGAATTAATGTTTTGTTTTCTTCAGTGAGACAGATATGGTGATGTATCGCTATGTGATTGTCTTACAATATATTGATTATCACAGAATCGTCGCATCGTGATATTATTGGTATCGTGGACCAAGTATTTATTTTTTCTAACCCTACAGTCTAAGCAGAGAGGGCCACCTAGCATAGTGAGTCGGACAGACTGCAATAAATCAATTCCCCATAGTACGAGGACAACAATCCAATCGAATCGTGTATGTCTCCATGCGCAGTTAAGTCAATATACAGTTATAGCTCGACTTAACTGTGCATGGAGGTGTGCTGATTGTCTGGAGCAAAAGCTCTGGTTTTGAGATTGTTTTACGACTGTCCTTCTATTTCACTCCACTTTTCCCTGAAGGTATTCTTTTATGTAGCAGCAGAGGTGTGAATGTCAAGTTGAGAGCAGTTTAATAAAACATGGTGGGTGTCATTATGCCATCAGCTCTTTGATTAAACTCACATTAGATGAGAGCTGACTAACAGGGTGTAAAACAGTCTGTACGTCTCCAAACACCGTTTAATTGAACCATTGTCCCTGCTCCAGTGTAAAAGCACGAGCTGGGAACTGATTTATTGAATGAAGTGCATCCGCCTCTAAAACACTAGGCGGCGATATGCACCCCTTACAGCTTGTTGACTTATTATGTCACAGACATTATATAAAAACAAAATATTAGATTCTGTAAGCTGAAAGTATGAAGCCAGTCTCCTTGTCAGTCCAAAATAAGCACGAGTCTTGCCACGTTCCTTGCTGTTGCCTTCTTCCTCTTCTGTGTACCTGCTTCTTCTTTTATTTTCAGGTCAAAGCCTGTTGTTGGGAACTGTAGATAATGTGCAGAGCAGCTAGGCCAGTTTGAGTCTGGCTGAACGTATACATGCAGTGTCTTCAGTAGTTAGCTGTAGGACACTGGACTGTCTTCAGTTAAGTTGAAGACATTTCACCTCTCTTCTGAGAGGCTGCTATAGTCCAAGAACATCTTCAGTTTAGGAACTCAAGAAGTTCAAAAACACAAGAAACTCCAAAATTCAAGAAGTTCAAGGACTGATTAAGTTCAAGAACTCAAGAAGATCAAGAACTCAAGAAGTTCAAGAACACAAGAAACTCCAAAATTCAAGAAGTTCAAGGACTGATTAAGTTCAAGAACTCAAGAAGATCAAGAACTCAATAACTTCAAGAACTGACTTAGTTTAAGAACTTTAAGCCCAAGAACTTCAGGAGGACTCAAGAAGTTCAAAATCTGATACATCCAGTATCTTCAGTAGTTAGGTGTTGGAAAACTGGACTGTTATGAATTCATTTGAAGACATTTCACCTCTCATCCAAGAGGCTCTTTAAAACTGAATAAAATTCCAGAGGTCTCTTGAATGAGAGGAGGAATGAGCTACTGAAGATGACTATGACCTGTATGACTGTGAACCTTCAAAGACATGAAGTAGTAATTTAACTCTCAACAGATTTATCTTGTGTGACTTTGAGAAATTAGATTTTGTATTTTAAAAGTCTGCTTTTATTTACACTAACACAGTAATTAGTATTACGTTTTTAAAACTCCATGGCTCCCATACGGTCAATTAAAATTGAATTTAGAATCATATAACTATGCCGTCAGTCAGGTTGTTTTTCTCACAAAAACATGGAATTTTCTACTATTGTTAATGAATAAATTATTAAGAAGTCTGGGTTTAAAGAGCAAATTAGGAAACACTTTACTCAATCATATTTATTTTAGGTTATTATGCATAATATATTATACTGTGTATGTGATGCCTATTGTTTGGCTTTATGTTGCTTCATGTTTTTTTAATGTGTTTGTTTTTGGTGAATGTGTTGATTCACACTGATGAATGCGAACTGTTTTCTTTTTCTTATTGTTTATGCATTTTAAATTCTGACTTGTTGACCCCAGGAAGCGTAGCAGTGCTGTAGGGCAGTCGCTAATGGGGATCCTAATAAATAAACAAATGTTTTTGGGGTTTTTTTTCACATAAGCATAAACCTGCATCAAACAGGCTGGGAATGGACAGAGCAGCTCAAAGGACATAGCTCCCCCTGTATCCCTGCACAATGAGCGGACCATGCATTAATGAGCTAAGGGTTCTTACGCTCCGCTGCTTTGTCTTTCTTGTATTCTCCGATGTGGAACACTGGCTCGCTCATACAATCCTTACCCACCTCCTACTCTCCATCCTCACAAATCTGACACAGATTCTGTTCACGTCCGTCCACGCCCTGAAATAACTTGTGCATGTTTCCAGTTCCAGTTCTGTTTAGCCAAACTTTTTGCTTTTAAGGTTATGGGCAGTCAGGAGCAGTAAATAAAATCAATTTTAAATGATAATTTCTTGCATTTGGAAATGTTGTCCTCCTTCAAGTCGCTTCCATTATCATACCCTCAGTTTTCCAGGCAAACTTATTAATCTTAAATTTAAGGTCAGACCATGAGCTTGATAATGATCTGACCCCAAAGACGTGCAAAACATATAATGAATGCATTAATAATTTAGCTAAAATAAAAGAAGACTCTGGGCTCAGTGGGATGACTTGAATTACTCAGACCGGTTTCAAGAGTCTGATAAGAGAGTTACTTATGTTAGGCTACATCCACATTTCTCCTTTTTTATCCAAGAATGCTCTGAATACGTCTGCCATCCACATTACTCGAGTGTTTTCATGTCCCGCAAGTTTGAAAATGATGATGACATATATACACATTCAAAGATCGCAGGGGTGAACTTCAGTCTGGATGGTTAAAAATTAAGAATTATTAGAAATAATGGCTCGCTTACATTTGTTTCCTGTTTCGTTTTTCATCAGCCACATTTTGAGTATCGTCTTTGAACTTAAAACTTCGTACGGACTTCCTCTTAATTTTATTTTCATCTCATCAACAGTCAGGTAACAGGAATCCTTGTTTTGGAGATGTATGGATTTTCAGCTCAAAGCATACAAGTAATAACTAGTAATTCAGTATAAAACAAATAATTGAATTACATTGTATCTTATGAATAGAAACATAAGTGAATCATTTTGTCTAAGCTAAAGAAATCCATTTTACCTGCATTCATTTCCATAGCTACGCTGATGACACACAGCTTTACATCGCCGAGTGTCCTGATGGCCGGGGCTGATTCATCTCCTTCTAATTGCTTCTTACACATCAAGTCCTGGATGGCAGAGGATTTTTTTTCATCTCAGCCAGGAGACTGAAGTCTTAGTTATTGGTACAGAAGCCCAGAGAGACCAATTAAATGCAAAATTGCAAGCCCTGGCTTTTAATCTCAGCAACCAAGTTAAAAATGTGGGAGTAATTTTTTACCTAAATTTTAAATTCCTTACCATGAAGACTTGTTTTTTTTAATCATTATAGGAACATCACCAGGGTCTGTCAATTAGTTTCACAAGTGAGAGAAGAGCATTTGATTCATGCTTTTGTTACCCATAGACTAGATTACAGTATTACAATGCTCTTCATTCTTGTCTTCCCAAAAAGTCAAATTCAATAACTGCAAAATGCTGCGGCATTTATTTAGGTAGGTATGCAGGTAGGTAAGTATGTGTTGGTTGGTTTAGGGAGGTAGTAAGGTATTTCTACTCTGCTTCACAAAGTAGATGGCGATTTAATCCAAAACGGCCCAGAAAACAAAACAATTCTCTTTGTCTCACAGTATATTAGTAATTTACAATTAATCGACAAGTAAAACCATTGGTAATGCTATGACACTTATCTTACTCGGGGAGAATGGGACAGTCTGGCAGTCTGCTTCATTAGTATTGATCAAACCATTGACTCTTTGTTACAAGAATGTCTCTCAAAGCACCAAGTTCACTCCCGGGTCTTTGACTGCAGGAAAGCTGCTGTAATTGTCTTTAGCTCCCCTCAGCTATTGTTCGGCTACTAAAAATTATCTCTGTCTTGTGTGGTGTTTCTTTCAGAAACCACCAGTGGTTTTGCTGCTTCACAGTTTATCAGAAAATGAGGGAGATTGGAGTATCCTTCCTCTGCTGCCTGAGTAAGTATACCCGTACTCTCGGGACTGAATGGACTGAATGTTTTTTGCAAGAGAAACCTGGCCAAGAAGGCAGCATAACAATGTGAAAATGACAAAGACAACTGTGACACACTGTCGGAATATCCAGCCAATGTACATTTAACAAATAGAGGAGAATAAACAAACACATGATGTTATAAACAATTACAAAATTCCTTCGATACAGTACAATTGCTGGGTATCAGTGTCCTCTACATTCCGTCCTCCTACACTGGATCATTTGGACATTGAGTGGGCACATTTTGTTAATCATGTTTTGATGTCACAAATTTCTCAGAAGCAATTACTAACACAATAACGGAGATTGATTCTTTTCACATCCTGATAAATGCCTCTTCCCATTGTGCCCATGACTGTGACAATGAACCTATTACTGCTGTCACCCAGTGTTCTCAACAGCACCATTAGCTACAGTTGTCCTCATGCTGGAGCTTTCTCAGAAGTCTGCTGTGTTTGGTAATTATTTTCTGGAAATAACATCAGTATTTTTTTTCTGCTTTTGTAAAGATTTAGGAGCCACATCACTAAGAACACACTTCACCATTATCCAGTCTCCCCCTGGAAGAAGATGTATTTGAAGTGTATTTGTGATGTTTGGTCTCCCTGACCCTTGGAGAAAACTTTACACTCTTTATCACAGTGGGCCAGGAGCCTCACATAGATACTGTAGTTCCCAAGACTGGGCTGTGATGAAAAAGACTTCTTTTTTTTGTGTAAGGCAAAGTTCCATTTTCTGATGACGCTTTATTTTCTCTCTCTCTTTGTCCTCAGTTTATCCTATAGCTTTGGAAGAAACTCCTCCTGGATCGTGTTTCTTGAGGAGGAAACTAATGTGAACATGACTAATCTCGTTCAAGTGCTCGTGAAATTTGACAAGAATAAAGTAAGTTTCAAATCTTCACCTTCGTAATCTGAATCTGTCTCTGTCTCTCTCTCTCTCTCTCTCTCTCTCTCCCTCCTTGTAGTCACATTTATCAGTGTGAGCAGAGTCTCTTGTTTCAAGCTCCAGTTTAATTAGTAATGGGACACTGTTTCTGAAATGGTGGGTTGTGACCTGAAAGTGGGTCATGTGGTTAAATGGGGTTGAAATGGAGTGGACCTGGACAATACCATTTAAACTGGTATGCAGCTTCTCTTTGCTCTCCTTGGTGTCATTATCAGTCAAAATCACTGGATCTGAAAAAAATTCGGAAAAAGAAAAATTTCAATCCGATATCATTCAAAAACCCTAAATATCACATAAATGTCACACAAACAAATCACAAAAACACTGTGCTGCAGGACTCTCTTTGCTCAACCAGGGTTTTTTACTATGACATTAAGTAAACATGAGAGAGATTTTACATGAGAATGCATTTTTCCAGTAAGAGTTGTTTAAGAGGAACAGATGCCAATGAAGAATGCCAGCCAACTTTATCATACAGGACACAGTGTAGAGTGTTGTTGCAGTAATTAAATCTCAGAGCTGAATTGTAAATTATCTTGAGATGTAGTTGGCTACATGCCTAAGGACGGTGGCAATACATTGTCTGTAAATCACGTCACCATAATCCAGAACTGCTAAAAAGTATTCACACGGTATTTATCTCTCTAAAAACAGCCTTACTTTTTATGTAGTTTGCAGGTTTGTTTAAATGTGTTTTGCCTCTTTAATTTAGGACAACTGCCGATGTTTGTTCAAGTTTCAGTATCTGTATGCAGATGCTTTTTAATTTTGAATATATGTATATATATAGTATATATATATGTATGTATATATACATATATATATATATATATATATATATATATACATACATATATATATATATATATATATATATATATATATGAAAGATGATGAAAAGTAGGGGGCCCAAAATTGACACTTGAGGCACACCCTTTTTTAATAGTAGTAGTTAAAAAATAACAGGATATGAATCGTAGGGCCATTTCAGGGCACTCATTTTGTTCAATAGTTCCATAATATGAGGGTGAGACTGAACAAGTGCAGATTATTGTGGTCCCTAAGGCTGGAATCTTTTCAGAACCACGACCGTCTCAGGGTCTGAGGTCAGGTCCAGCTGCCGTGCAGCTGTCAAGCTGCACTGAGCTCCACTAACTCACAGTATAACCTGTCACACACATGTCACTGCTGGTCTTGCCTGCAGACCTAATTTAATCCCTGTCGCTCAAACTCATGGGATTATTTTTGTTGTTGATGTTTTGACAGGATAGGTTAGATATACAGTAATTATGAAGTCAGACTTTTCCATCAGTGTGATACTATTTTCTAAGAATAATGATGTGATTAGCAGATGCAGTTTGTTTTACTGTAAATATTTATTTCAGTAAAACTAGTTCATTGTCTTTGTCAGGAGTGGTTTCTGGGTAAACCCCTCCGTGACCAGGAGTCGACCATCATCCACCACTACGCCTTTGCAGAGAATCCGTCCGTCTTCAAATATCCGGACTTTGCTGCCGCTTGGGCTTTGAGCATCTCTCTGGTCAATCGGTGAGTTCATCACAATAAATCCATCCACTGTTTTAAAGGTCATACTTTCAGCTTCCTGCACATTTCACCCCGTAGAGTCTTATGATGTGCTTTGATATGAACTTTTCAGGCTCGCAAAGAAGGTGAAAGATGAGCCTCTCAAATCTGACTTCACCATTGACCTGAAACACGAGGTAAGATTTATTTGTTTGTTTACTTTTAAAAGCCTAACGAGGGACAGGATTTGGAAGCAAACTGCTTGCAGCAAATGTCAAATAAACTATATAAATAAAAATTCTCAAATTACATGCAAGTCACAAAAGCACCTTCAGAGCTGGTTTGTCAGGAAAGTGATGATGAAGCTCCAGGTTTTTCATTTGATTTTTAAAAAGAAACATTTCCCTTTTATATTCTGTACAAAAGGCATACAGCATTGAGTCCATGTAACCCTGAAGTAAAATCTCATTACTTCGGAGAGTTTGTCATGGTGCCATGCTGAGGCTTTCTCTTTTATCCCTGAAATTCAGGCAGGGAGGCATTTTGGGATTTTACTGTGTCAACACAGTATCAGGACTTACATCAGACTCGGGCTGAAAAAGGTGCTTCAATTAGAGATGGTGTGAATTCTGAATCCAGAGATTACTGTACGTTCTGTACGATATATTGTAAAATAAAGGTGTGATGTTCATTTTTTTCCAAATTCTGACTTTAATGGCAGAATTCTGCCTTTTTTTTTGCAGAATTTTAGCTTTAATCTCCAGATTTCAGATTGAATCTCAGAATTCTGGCTTTTTTTTGTTAAATTTTGTTTTCAAACTAAATGTCTCTTATCCTCTTCCATCAGGAATCAAGTAATTCTAATTATTTTAAACTCACTGCACGCGATTTAGAAGCCTCCACGATGTGTCTTGTCAATCCAAACAATAACAGTTTGTCTGGGGATTATCATGGGGATTGTTCTTTTGTTTTTTATTCATGTCTTAATGTCTCGTTTGTTTCCTCATTGCGGGGAGAGCTTCAGTGGTAGATGGTGCAACACATGATAATGAGTCGTCATGAACCATTAATAACACAAACAGTTTAAATGAATTTATTTCCTTCCTCACTCTGATGTGTCATTGGAAGTGTTTTGGCTGATGTAAGTACACGACTCAGCTCAATATATAACATTAGTCTTGTAGCTTAAAGATATTTTAATGCAGAAATCAAACATGTTAAGATTTATGATAAAAAACAACATTTATTGCTGCTGATTATTGTGTGCCTACATGATTAATGCCATTATTGTCAGTTGCATGCGCGTACAGATAAATATGCATCATTTATGTGCAGGACAAACAATCCTCAGTGTCAGCTCATTGCACTTTATTACAGCGATATTATTATTTAAGTGATTTAAGTAAATATTAAATGTGCTTTCAGGGCTTTTGTGTTGTATTTATTATAAAGGCAGACTGAGAGCACCACATTCTTGTCTACTTTTTTCTATAAAACATTAATATCTCAAAGATCTTATCTTGTCTGTAGCTCACGAGTCTGTGTTTCTCCAGGTTGCCTTGTATATCTGGGATAACGGGAAAGGTCCGCCTCTCACCGCTGTTCCCGAGCTGTGCACGGAGCCGGCCGACTCTCCTCAGGCTCGGCACTGTGCCACCACTCTGATCAGCGAGCCTCCGCTCTGTGTGAGTGTCTGCGCCGCTTCCACATCTCTGTGATTCTACGTGAATTCCCAGGAAACGGAGGGGGAACACAATTAGGCAACAACAACAAAGCAGAGGCTGCTTGACTGTCAGACGTTGGCCGTTATGTGATGATCTATGACGACGCAGCCCTGGGGCCTTAGCGCTCACGGCAGTTTCAAAGCAGCAGGAATATTTTTACAGCGCCAGCGGCCTTCAACATAATTGGTTTTAGACAGAACTCAGAGGAAACGCTGCACATGAACCCGAAGAAACTGAGGTCTTGTGTATGTTCCATTAAACTTTATTAAATTCAGTCCATTGGCCGAGATATAAATCGCCCTCTTGCGTTGCTAGGTAATGTCTTTACAGCTTGTTTGTTCAGTTTATCAAAATATGTTCTGCCTCCAACTTTAAACAGGTGTCAGCCATTGTTAAAATTGATAAGAAAAACTACATACGACATACTTAGCTTGTGTAACATGTATGGCTCTTTTCCATTATACACTTCTAGCACGGCTCGATCTTCTCGTACCTGGTGGGGTTTTTTTTAGTACCTGCTCTGGTGAGGTTCCAAGCGAGCTGACCCCGAAACTAAAATGTGACGCGGACAGACCGCCGGCCACTGATTGGTCAGTGACTATCGTCACTGGAAAACGACACTCTTTCTAAACATCAGAGCTGTCGCTTTGTCGCTCAGTATGGGACATTTAAAGGCTCACCTCGTTAGACTGCTGTAGCATGGTGTCAGATTTCACTTTGAGACCACACCTCCTGTACACCCCTCCCCCCGCCCCCTGAGAGCTGGTCCAAGGCATAAGCGGGCTGCTTGGGGGCCCCCCAATAATTTGTTCCTTGTTTTTTTTTTACCATATTAAAGAACTCTAGATATCTTTTATATTTAGACATCGACTTGAAGATTGCTCAAGACTGTTCTATGTTTTAAAAAACAAAGTCAGTAAATTGGTTCACTTCAAGTTCTAGTTCAGTATCTCTTTGAATATGAACGTGCAAATTAATACTTTTGTGGGGGGAAAAAAAGCAATTTTTACTTACATTTGTATCAATAACAGTCAAGCACCGGCTACTCTGAGGTGGTGGGAACTTGGACCGGCCCTGCGTCCTCCTCTCCCTCACTCAGCTCTTCTTCTTCTTCTGGCATTTATTCAGAAGAGGGGGATGAGTTATCCTTTAAGCTTGCATTAACGTATAATATACTAAATAAATACATTACTGTCAGCTAAATATGGAAAGTAGAAATGTCACCGAGCATCTCCTTAAGGTCACATGTACAGCATGTAGTGTTGTATCTGATTGAGAGGTGGTGAGTGGGTGTGGTGAAGAAGGGGGGAAAAACACACACGAGTGGGTCTGAAAGGTCACTGACTGAAGTTTATTGTTCATTATTCCACGTTCACTTGCATTTATTGCACATTTGGCACGTTGTGTTTCCACATAGATCAGAGGGGTCAGACGTCCTGTAGCCTGGAGCTGCTGGCCCCAATAAAATAATCAATAAAGCTGTGAAGAGGTGACTGTGCTGCACTGATGTGTGTCTGTGGATGAGTGGAGATGAATTCAGGATGCCAGAGCTGCAGCTCCAAGGTGTCACACTCGTTATTTCCCCCTCCAGTTCTTGACAGAAGAAAAATCCAATTCTTTTCATTTGTGATTCAAATCTCACACAGCTACAGCGTATGTTTTCTAGAGTCTGATATGATGTTTGCTGCAGCCTCAGCTGTCAGATTTACATATATTCATGCCAGGTTTTTTACCTCCCTCGTTTGAAAAGAAAAAAATCAAATCATTCGCCTTTGTTTTCTTCTTTGGAGAAGAAAACAACGTGGCAACCCGGGCTGCCAGTGGAGAAACCTGAAAGTCGCACGGTTTTATTAGTATTCATGGAGATGTTTGTCTATAAAGGGATGTAATTTGATGGGTCAGTGGTTAAATAAGTTCCGAGAGACATTGCAAAGTGAGACAGTTGTATATTTGGACGAAGGTAAACAAAGTATCAAGTACAGATTCAAGGAGGCAAAGGAGGGCAGCAGCAAAACAAGTCTGTTTTTTATTTTAGGCAATAACAACAACCCTTAGTGGTGTTATTCTGCTGCATGTGGTGGACATTTCAGACTAGAGGTGTCTCTCAAAATCATGGGAGACATGAGTAAAACAGACAAAGTGTCACACAAATCAGCTGTGGTTGCACACTCGGTGAGAGAGTATTTGTTTTACTTCCCTAAAACAAAGAAACTACAGCATTAAAAACCCTCAATTATACATTTGTGTGTACCTTTAAAACACTGCGGGCAAACGTGTGGCTTTTGCCGTGTTCCAGTTGTAGTCAAAAGTGGGAACTTTCTACCACTTTCCCACTTTTTAAAGATGACAAACCGTTGTGATGAATCCCAATTCCCCATATGTTTGTGGAGAATATTGCATTTCTGACTGTTTTACCTGATATTATTATGAAAGGTTAAACCAGACAGTTAAACAGTATGCAGAGGTGGAAAGTAGCAGCTCTCCTGTTCCTGTTCAGATCTTGTGTAATTTTAATTAAAGATTCAGTGCCTAAAATGTAGGTGACATTACATAAATTGAAGGTAAAATAAATATACTTCATTTTCACCTAGTTGGAATTTTGGAACATCCCCCAATGTCAGATTTTCAACTTGCTACCTCATAAAAGTCAACCCAGGATTTCAAGATGGCTGCCACTAGCATTAATACACAAAAAACACTCCACTACTTTTACTTATCAGTCATACATGTACTACTGTTCATGTTTTATCTGTGGACGTGTAGCTAAACTGTTTGTGTGTCACTTTATAGTGTTGTTAGCAACTGGTTTTGTTGTTAGCAACTAACATTAGTATTGCTAACAGCAGCTAGCCTGAGAATTCAACTCAAATTCAACTTAGTCAACTTGTATATGGACGTCTCTCCGAGTCCCAACCGCCAATGTAAATGGAACGCACCTGTTAGCCGAGCTGCTGCTAACATTAGCTTAGCTTGTTTGAGGATTCCTTCAGTGTTGGCCATTTAGGAGGTTTTTCTGAAGTGGAATTTTCCACATGCATAACCTGTTCTCCAAAACAAAGCAAAATAAAGTAATTTAAATTCTAAATAATGAGATTTTGTGTTTGGACTCCGTGTTTCTTTAAAGCTCCTGCGCAAACACAGAAGCCGCGTTGGGCTTTGTTAGCACAGCTGCTAACATTACCTTTGTTTAAGGTTAGGATTTCATCAGTGTTGGTCATTCCGAAGGTTCTATAAAAGCCGAAATATCCACACAGGGTAATTTAAACCCTGAATGAAGCAGTTTCCTGTTTGAAGTCAGTGTTTGTCTGAAGCTCTTGAGCAAACACTGGATGTCAGGAGGATGTTGTGATGCAAAGCAGCCCTGCCATGACAAACATAGGGAGAGTCACCGAGTTGACAGCTGGCACTTATGACATTTGCCATTAATGATAATAACGCAACAATGTCTCACAGCTACGACGTCTCCACTTTCCCAACAATGAACCTCTATCGAGTGAAAAGACAGAATCTCCGTGGTTTGGCTGCGTGTACCGAAGATTCTGTTTTTATTGCGTGTGATTATGTTGTCCGTGCAAAGCCTCACCCTGATTCATGTCTCTTGTTTTCATCAAAGGGGGAGCCTGTACATAAAGAAGATATATTTGTCGCCGTGAAAACGTGTAAGAAGTTTCACAGTGAAAGAGGTGAGTCACACTTCCACTCTCTCATGAATAAACCAGCAACCCATAAATCCCCCTTACATGAAATACATTACTGTCCCGTGGTTTTGTCATTTTACCTTTGATACGTGTGACTTCATATGAGCTGCTCTCTCATGTATTATGATGACATTAGCATTTTGTAAAGGGATAACATCATTGTGCCGAAAAGGTCTTTGATGTTTTCAAGAATAATTAAACGGAGGCCTTATCCACATGGAAACAGAAATGTAACTATAAAGTCATTTTCTTTGTTTTTTTTAAAAGGTTTTTAAAACCCACGGAACAACTCTGAATGCTGTAGTACATATACCAGGCCTATACGTGGTGCTGTTGTGCTGGACTCCCAAAAATACCGAAAAAAGTAATTAGTTTTTGTGTATACGACCCCGGAGTGTTGCCCTTAATGCTTGGAATTCATAAAAACTTTCCTGTAGAGACTAAGCAAACACTTTAACCCTATTATGACCATCATGATAATGAGGCTGCGTGGATTTATTTAGATTTTATGGCTATAGAATAAGTTCAAGAGTCCTTCTGCCCCTTCTTCCAAGATAACTTTCTCAAATGTGTGACGTGGTGAATCTCGTCTGTGATTGGACGGTCGTTCTGTGGAAGTCCTGAGGGCTACCGTAATGACAAGTGTATGGGTGCAAAGCTCTATTTCTCTGCTTTCGGGTATCCATCTATCTTTTACCACTTCATCCTCCACATGAGGGTCTACACAGGGGGGGTGCTGTGTCAGTCTCAGATGAAATGGCGGGGTCACACCCTGGACAGATCGCCAGTCCATAGTTTTTTTAATTTTCTTGAAGTTACGGTAATGAGAAGTACGCATGCCAAATCCTGTCAGTGACAAAAGGGTTAAGTACCTGATATGCTGTGCAGGGATTTGACCTATTTGAGTGTCTTGTTTGTGAATTAAAGCCAGAGAGCAGTGCTTCTGATCGAACACTCCTCTCCGTTATATTCTTTGCACTTTGTATTCAGTTGTTTTGATGCACTAAAAGCAGAACTATGCTACTGCCACCTCAGAGTCCTCAGAGCAGGTACCGGCTATAAGATCAAGGTAGTGATATCGGTATTTCAGATGTTCTTTATGGCAGAGCCGGCGAAAAAGAAGCGGAGAGAACTGTTGTCGGAGGAAACGACTGTCCGGGCCACACAAGAGTCAACAAAAGATTGGCATTTTTTCAAATGGTAAAAATTGGAAAACACTGAAACATGCAAAATGGATGCCGACCAACCATGGACATGGACACGGATCCACAGCTTGCGACCGCTGAAAACAAATGCACATGGTCAGGAGAAGGAAAGGGAAGTTTTACTGACAACAAGGATAAAACGGTAGACGATAGATGGATGTATGTTTGCGGTGGGGTTGTGAAAATATGTACTTCGAAACTGAAGGGGGAGCTCCGTAGAGAAAAAGGTGAAAAAGGTGTCCAGACTCACAAAGTTCCTCTCTAACAAACAAACAGTCACTTACATGTCTTACAATTTGGCTTCTACTACTGTTCCAGCGGTTATTGGCATTTGCTGCTTGACCTTCTGCTGCTTCTTGTGTTCTCTGATAAAAGAAGTAAAGGCCGCAGGTTTCGGTCAATATGTCGATTAGCAGATGAACAGACGAGGGTCAAAGGGACTTAATGGACGTCACGTTCACAGGGTGTCACTCAAAACGTAACGGCACTAATTACAGTCGTTACCTTTTCTTCTGCCAAGCTGCTATAATCAGGATTAGAGTGAATATTATGTTAATGTATCAAAGGTTGGTCGAGACCGGTAAATATTAAGAGGCTCCAGATTTCATTTCTGGTTGATGTAAGTGTTAAGGCCTTTTAGTCTTTATTATCTGAAATGATAATCCGTCCGTCCATTATCTGTGCCACTTATCCTCTGACGCTGGAGTTAATCCCACAGGCACAGAGGAGCCAACAAACAATTTCATTCATTCACAGCGATGGACACATTAGTGTGGGAAATCGATTTGTGTGTCTTTGGCCTTTGGGAGGAAACTGGAGTCAAATTCATGCAGACGTAGAGAATGTGAAAACAAACCATGGTTTCAGAGCAAGAATCTTTTTGGATTGAGTTGACCGTGCTAACCACTGACCCACCGTGTCTCCCTGTAATGACAAATACGACCAAATATGAGTTTTTTAGGGTTCATCAATCTGGATTTGGCGAGGATTTGAAGAGGAACTTATCTGAAATTATTCCTAGTTTTTGTGTTAATGTTAGATTTGACATGAATTATATGAATTATTATTATATTTAGTGTGCTGTTCCTCTGTTAAAATTAAACATTGTAACATGCAGATTGTAAGGTTATATTAGCTGATAACAATGTTGTGTGGTCTAGTATTGATATATAATAGTATAATAATTATTATTCACATCTTTCTACGTTTTTAACTGTAATATATTCCAAATATCTCACATTTTCTTGACGTTTACGTGTGTTTTCTTTACCAGGAGCCTGATACAAACTTGTGTGTATATATATTTTAAATTAATTTATAATTGGTTAGTGAAATCACATTAAAATTAAAACTATTAGACTGTCTACAAGCATGAACCAAGGTTTATAAACCAGGGTGAATAAAAACACTTCACTCCTGAGCCGATCCAAGGTTATCGCCGAAGGTTGTGTAAGGAGCCACTCTGAGCCTGGTACGACCATGAACACAGATAATGACAGAACAAAGAGAGGATTATTCCACAGAGAAATGACGTCTTCCCCCTCAAATCATCTTCAGATTTGAGTTAGTGACGGGATTGAGCTGATGTTTTCCTCACTTCTCCTCGTAACTCAACGCAGGCAACACAGAAAACTACAATTACTTTCGTTTATGAAGTCGTAATATTACAAGAATAAAGTTGTAATATTGCAAGAATGAAGTCTTAATATTATGAGAATAAAGTAATAATATTATTAGAATAAAGTTGCAATGTTATGAGCATAAAGTCATAACATTATGAGAATAAAGTCACAATATTGCAAGAATAAAGTTATAATTATTATTCAAATAGAATCTGATCAGCTGCAGGAACACGGAGCATTTTGTGAAGTTACATTTTGATTTGGGCTTCACAAATAAAGAAATACTTCATTACTTCATTAACACATCATTGTCATTATTATTTTTATCAGGACTTTGAGAAGATTGAGAAAGAAACTGAGTTTGCTTCGAAGAAAGAATCACAAACACAGACTTGCAGGAAATCCTCTCTGTTGTGGAGGAAGAAATAGCTGGTAGCCTAAAGATGCATCTGCACGTCCTTCTGAGTATATTCTGTATTTATTTTTTATTTTTTATTTACTTGAACTTTAAACTCACCATAATAATATAATATAATATACAGATCTCTGTGTGAAGTCTGAATGTTCCCGTGTGTAAACTGAAATCATTTTCAGCTCAGAAAACAAGGTCAGAGATGGAGAATTGCTGCATGTACCAGTGGCTTAGCTGGAAAAAAAAAACTGTGAGTAAATAGAAGGAGAAAGTACATTAAGATAAGATAAGGGAAGGTAAATAAAGGGCACAAAGTGGAAAAATATTGTCCCAAATTATTTTACGTACATAATAATGTATCCCTAAAATGTAACTTTTGAAAATAAAGAAACATAATTTTTTCTTTTCATATTAAAATGGTTTATCATTTAATTAAACTAATATAAAACTAATATATGTATATATTCAGCACATACTGTACTGTGAATTAATCTAGACTTTTAACAGAGGGGAAGGATTAAAGGGAGCTTTTATCTCAACATCTTCTTAACATTCACTTCATCTCCTCCCTCGTCTCCGCTGATGATTTATTGCTTAATAAATTCAGTGATCTTTTATAAAATTTCACCAAAAAAAAAAAAACATCAGAGAAAACACGCTGTGCAATAAAAATAAAGTGTGCCAAGGTTGTTGAAGCCTCAGAGAAGCCGAGGTTTGCCGATGTTGAAAAACTGTGAGTGCTGCACTTTAACTAATTCTCTTGTTTCTTTCTTCTTCTACTTCTCTTTCTGCTTCAGTTCCAGTGATAAAGGAAACGTGGGAGAAGGACGCGTTATTCTTGGAGTACTACAGTGACCACGATGATCCTTCAATACCAACCATTAATTTAGGAGTACCAAACACTGAGCGAGGTAAGAGCTCACTCCTTTGAGGCAAAACAGACAAGAGTGAGAGCTTTGTGATGGTGAAGGTCAGAACGACTGTCAGAACGACATGAAAAACTCACAACGCTGCATTTTCTAAAGAGGAAGTGCAACAATATCTCAATATGTGAGTAACTGGTGATCTGTCCAGGTGTGACCCCGCCTATCACCCTATGTCAGCTGAGATTGGTACTTTTTTTAAAAAAGGGTACTTTTTGCTCAGGGGCCACACGGAGGTGTAGTGGTTAGCACTCTCGCCTTGCAGCGAGAAGGCCTTTCTGCATGGAGTTTGTTCTCCCCGTGTGTGCGTGGGTTCTCTCAGGGTTCTCCGGCTTCCTCCCACAGTCCAAAAACATGCAATGTGGGGATTAGGTGAATTGGACACTCTAAATTGACCATAGGAGTGAGTGTGAGAGTGAATGGTTGTTTGTCTCTATCAGTGTGTGGCCCTGCGATGGACTGGCGAACTGTCCAGGGTGTACCCCGCCTATCGCCCGATGTAGCTGAGATTGGCACAGCACCCCCCGCGACCCTCTGGTGGAGGATAAAGCGGTAGATGATGACTGACTGACTTTTTGCTCAGGTGTGTTTATATAGTTGGCGAAAATTTAAATAAAAAGGACATAAGACACTCTATATTGCACATTCTTATAGTTTAAGTTTATCACTTTTTGTGGTGCAGTGTCTAAGAATGAGTGACATCTAATGGTGAGGCTGCAGATTGCAGTCCTCATAACCACATGGAACGACGGTGGCCTTCACAAACCAGAAAGGATATTGTTCGTCTCCATTTATGTTGTAATCTCCTGCTTAAAAATGCTAAATGCATAGCATGCTCTGGCTGCCGCAGACAAAATAATAAATAGTAATTAAACCCAGAATGTGACTCCCACTCGACATGGCTGACCTGAGGGGAACAAGAGGCCGATCAGACCTTGTGAAGAAAAAAACATGTCCCTCAACTGGTCTGAGAGTTTAATGGTCCCTTAAGAGGAATCCTAACCCAACAACATCCTCCAGGCTTTTCCTCAGGAGAAACTGTGGATGTTGCCGGGTAACAGGATGCAAGAGGAGGGGTGTGTCTGCAAGGGAGAGACACTTTTCTGTCACCCCAATCAGCTGACTGTCGTCTGTCTAGCTCCACCTGTACTGTACTGTACCCATACTGTGGTATCTCAAGGGAATGGGACTGAAAAATGGAACGTGTGGGGAAGGAATAATACCAAAATAAGTATTATTCCTAATGGAAACACAAAAAAACATGTGCTGTACTGAACTAAACTGCTCCACTTGGTCTAAACACGCCCCACCTCTTTGTGACTTAAAGGTTCATCGTGTGAATTGTTAGAACATTTATCGCTCAGCGCTATTAAGAGGCGGCCATTTTGGACCACCATGTTTTCACAGGAGCCCACAATGGCCCACACTTGGAAGACAAGAGTGAGATGAAGGATATTCACCTGCAACATGAATCTATTGATGAATGAATCTGTTATAATTCTGTTATTCTGCTGACTTTTCTGTGATTTGGAGAACTTGTAGTTCCGCCCTCACTCTTGCAGTTTGCTGATGGATAAGTTTGCAGGACACTGTTCTGAACCAGATGATGTGAACTTTTTTTGTTTTTATAGCCTTTATTTAACCAGAAAAGCCTCATTTAGATCAAAACTGTCCAGGCCAAGACAGGATGTGTGGCTCCAGCTAAATAATCTGTGACTTCACTTGTTTTTGCTGCAACACAGGCTACGCCAAAACAACCGCGCTGTAGTTCACTCGCTTCGTCAGCGCTCGTCTCTGTCCTCTGACAGAATACACACACACACACACACACAGGAGCTCACCCACTCCCTGACTCTCTGCCAATCACAGTTACACAACAGGCATGACCTTTAACCTCGCCTCCGCTCTAAATCTGAACTCAACAATTCAGCCGACGCCAAAGCAATAAACTAGTCACACATCACAGAACGCATAAGTCAGCCTGCTACAGTACTTTACCCAGAACAGAAGAGATCTTTAATATTCATATATCAAAGTGATATAGTTACAGATTTATTACTCCCAACGTCCTTTAAGTCAGGTTTTATCCTCGGGTGACAGTGCAGCTCCTGCCTCTTGAGATTTAAAGAGTCTGGGAGATCCGGATTTTGATGAGTCATTGTTGGCAGGACTGGCTAACAATACAGTGATTTATTAAGAAAACAAAATGATTTAATCAACAAAAATAAATAAGTAGCAACTCTTTATCAGAAGAAAAGTTTGATGCATCACAGATTTATCACAGGTACAGAAAAACCTGCCACATGCCACATCACGTAGAATTTATGGGAATTCATAATGTATCGTATCACAGATGAAGCAGAAGAGCATGTAAACAGAATCCAGGTTTGTGTGTAAAGACAGCTCCGCTTCTGATCCAGTGTGGTCCTACTTTGCCCGAGGCGGGAACCACTTGGCCGCAATTTTATTCCACATTCTCGGCGCCGTCAGCTTGAAACGACACCTAAGACCTCTCTTAACGGGATGATGCATCTCTTTCAGCTCTGCTGTGGGAAGAGCGAGGGCTTCGCGTTGATGTGAGAGTGTGCGCTTTCGTCTCCGCTCTCCCTTCACTTACTGTCTCCAGGCAGCTCGGGGTGTGTTTTGCAACCATGTTTGCATCGAGGGAGGGAAGGATGCCAACTGCCACTGGCTGCTTCCTTAAAAATGTGTGTAAATCTGACCCTCATCATGAGGAAATGTCAGTGTTAGTTATAAAGTTACTCGGTGATCAGTTCACTCGAGGGCTGCATCAATATCTGGGCTTCAATCAGCCTGTTTTTATGCACATTTTTGATTTGCATGTAAAAACATCTGAATGGAGCCGTGCTTCCAGAGAGTGGTACATAATGGCACGTATCATTTTGCCTTTCCATGAGGAATAGTACCAAAATAACCAGCCCCAGCCGTTCCATTTTTGACACCCTTACCTTGGGGTAATTAGTATAGTCGGCTGATTGAGTGACAGAAAAACGACACTCCGTTCCCTATTTTTTTGTTGCCTGTGTTTCTCTTCAAAGCCCACAGACTATTTTACAAAATTATACAAAATTTGAACAAAAGAGCAGCTGGATGTCCTGCATTGTTGTCTGTTGTTGTCGCGCCGGTACGACATCACGCTATGCACCTCACACAGTAGGTTTACATAAACCGTTTAATCGATCGGCGGCCTTAGCTTGACTAAGACAGGCAATCGGACAACTTGCCGAGTCCGCGTACACATGCTGAGGAGAACATAGATTTATTGTCAGACTCCGCCTCCGTAGGTGCCGCTGTATCTCTCTGTAAGCTAGTGCGTAGTGAATCAGTTTCCTGTTGACCGGTTGAGCGGTGAGCTGGATCAGGCTGTGGTTCTGTATGTTTCGCACCTGATGTGCATGTTAATCTCGGTATAAATTACATTGAGCATGGCTCTTGTGGTTGTCGTGTTGTCCGAAAAAGACGTTGCCGCCACAGTTTATACCTAGTATCCTTCTACTTTCGGGTCAAAGACCAAGGAGGTAATTTTGGTGCATGTGCAGAACTCCAAGTCCGACTCCAGTCCGACTAAGCGTGCATGCAGGAGTAATCAGACTATGAATGGCATTAGTCTGACTAAGACTACCTTGAATTTAAGCTTTGATAGCAGGTCCAGTATGAATAATGGAAACAGTGTAGAGATCACATGATTATGTCTGTCCCTCTTTTACTTTTCTCTATTCTGACAAAATAGTGGAAAAATAGTGGATAGAGTAGTTTTCCCTCTGAAATCCACTGTTTCCAGGAGGAACGTGTTGACCAATAAGGAAACCACAGCATTCCTCCACTGAGTGCAAGATGCAAATCCATCTATAAATGCAAGGAATGTCTGTCTGCCTCTCCTGTTAATCACAAAACCATCCAAGGGTGTCACTTGACAGGCTTCAAATTTGGCAGGCGACTTATTAAAGGCACCAGTGTGTGCAGTGCTGACTTTGACATTCTCTAGATAAGAAATGCAAAAGATGTCAGTTGATATCTCACAATCAGATAAAAAACACGATCAAAAACATACAGTAACTTCCTTGGTGAGGGTAATTATTAGTTGAATCATTTAGGTCTTCCCTACTCCAAACAGCCAGCACAAGGTCGAATGTGTTTAAAACAGCAATTAGGTTTGTTTATACACTGAGGAAAAACCTATTTAATTTGATAATGAGATAAACCCGACTCTGAGACTATCACTGTCGACATCAACTCACTGTTGCAGCTTTGGTAGTTGGTTAAAGGATAAAGATAAGCAGGGGTTTAATGTGCCGTTTGTGCTGCTCAGGGTGCAAGATTTGTACTGACCTTAAGAAATGTTAAATAGTTTGTCTCGTTGTCGTTTACATTAAAGAGAGAAGGCGAATGTCGTGTCATTCTCTCTCTGGCTACAGAAGATACTGGGTCAGTTTGCGTCACGGAAGAGAGTAATTTAATGTGGATGTCAACTTTACATTTCACCGAAACCACAAAAACTCTAAGATGTTTTGGCTGATATCACTCTATGGCCCACTCCAAAAAAATAACAATGTTTAATCAAAGATTGCATTGATAAAAATAGCTTACCATACTTACTGACTCACTTTGTGCACCTATATCCACAAGGTGGCAGTAACAGCAAACATTTTTTGTTTTTGGACTGAATTGTCTTTACAGAAATAACCATATTTGCAGATGTAATGACATATCTGAGGGTCGTTGTATCTCGTCTGAACTCAACATTTCGGTGGACCCTGCATTACGCACACTTATGCTCATGCACTGCACATTGCTTTGTTTGTCTTGTTGGAGTGGAGAATTTCCCCAAACTGTTGTTTTGGTTGTTAATCAACAGCAGGAAATCTATAGCCTTTGACCCATAGTTGTGCTGAATTTGACCATAGCCAGTAGCAAACATGGCTGTGGAGCCTCCATGTCAGCAGTGATCTGTGTGTCCGCATGACGGACATTATCAGAGCCAGGCACTGATATTAATATGTCCAATCTGAGGTGATTAACTGGCTAAAACTGTTAGCCTCTAGTTATGACTTACCTCTGAGTTTAATGTTTTTCTGCCAGGAAAAAGTTACGATTCAAACAATTCCTGTTTGTATTTTCTCGAGGCCTTTGTTCCTTCTTTCTCATAGATCACCGTGGGAGAGAGAATCTCCCTCCCTTTAATTCCGCTCAGCACTGCATGCCAACTTTTTATTCTCTCTAAACTTTTGGGAGACAACAATCGAGCGGTGGAAATTTGGCAGTCGTCCACAGTCCATCATTAAGACACAGGGATTTTCTCTAGTTTGGTAAGCAGCCAGCTGCTGAAGCTCTTCTGTCATTTTAATAACTGGGCATAATGGCTGCATTCAGATTACCAGCAACACTGATCAAATGTGATTCAAATCCAATGCTCTGTAGATGAGGTTTGATGGATCACATTCATAATTACAAGTGTATTTCCCTTATCCTACAAATACACAACAACAACAGCAGAAAACGTCATATTAGTGAGACCTAGAGTGATACTTAAGATTCATAATATATGTGTTTATTAATCACTTAGGGACATTTAGAAACAGACGTAGCTGAAGAGGACGACTCTCGCCTCCATTGTTGATTTTCACACTGTCAGTATATGTCGATGACATCAACCAATTCATGAAAGGAAGACCATTCTCACTCATGTCCCATGGGCATATATTGGATACACACTATATGCACACAAGTGTTTGACTGCATCTGTTAAGTATTGAATTCAGGTGTTTCAATCAGGCTTGGGACTCCAGGCCTCTTATCTCCAGTGAAGGACAATCCTCACACATACCAAGACATTTTGGACAATGCTATGCTTCCAACAGTTTGAGGAAGGCCCTTTTCTATTCCAACATGACTATACAAGGACTATAAAGACATGGTTTGACTTGAGTTTGGTGTGGAAGAACTTGACTGACCTCACACAGAGCCCTGACTTCAACCCCATCGAGCACCTTTGGTATGAACTGGAACAGAGATGAGAGAACATCAGTGCCTGACCTCATAAATGCTCTACAGAATGATTGAATGGACACAAATTCACATAGAAACACTCCAAAATGTTGCTCCAGGAAGAGTCGAAGCTGCAAAAGGGAATCAATTCAGTCTCTGTTGGGGTAATGGTCAGGTGTCCTTATGCTTTTGTCCATATAGTGTCTGAATGTCAGAAACAACTTAACTTTTGAGGCTTTACTTTAATGCATAACAAGCTGGGCATCCACTTGTAAGACGAGCTCTAAAGCCCATTAAAACAGTACACAAACTTGAAGAAACATGAACTGCTAAACGGGGATAACACTTTTAAATACAATGACTCTGTTTTGATATATAAAAGTTTTCATTATCTAGCCATCACTTCCACTGCTAGAATTTATTAAAAAGACCAATTGTAGTGAACTGTCCACTCCAATACCCAATTACCAAACACTTAAAAACATCAAAGCTGCTATCACAATTCTGCATATTCTTATTTATTAGGGACCATCGACCGGCCCAAGGGACAAAAGATGAAACATTTTTCATTCATTATATATGCTGTCCCTGTCTTAAATAAATAAATAGACTTCAGACTTCAATCAAACATAAAATCATAAAAGTATGTACAGTTTGGAATAAGTCCAGTTGATAAGATTTTTTTACAATGGTTTGAGTCAAAAAAGTCACTGGGACTTGAATAGCATAACAACAGAAAAATTAAATAAACATTATATCAGTTAAGAGAGATGTGCACGTGGGGACACGTTACATTAAACATAAAGATTATGTGCAAACGATTTTACCCCTAATGTTAAATATATGTTGAGATGATACACAATCATTTATTAGACTAATACTGAATTAAAACCACAACATATAATGTATTGGTTCCTCCTCTCGTTAACATCAGTCTACTTATCTCGCAGAGCCTTGAGGTTTTTATGCTAATGTTTGCCAAGAGCAGCCTCGAGTTCCACAAGAGTCAACAGTCGGCGTCAGTGTGTGAGGAATCTGCAGTCAGCACCAGTGCCACTGATTATTCACCTTCACTTGACTCCACTGATTCCACTGATCTGCCAACGCTGCTAAGAGTCAAGTCCTGAAACGGTGTCATGAATTTAGACGCTCGTTTATACACTGAATGTGCAGGTGAAGTATAAGCGTGTGTTTATCTAAAGCCACGGTTCTCAAACTGTGGCGTGTGTACCACTAGTGGGGCGCGAGCTTCCTGTGGTGGTACTTTGAGGAAAATCAGAAATACTGATCTACCAGGGTATGTGATCGGAGTGAAGCTGAGGAAATCTGACAGGAGTGCGTAGAAAATGAAACAAATAATAAAATGAGAGTCTTAATCTGTTTTCACTGTACTAGTATGTGAAGTATACGTGAGGAAGAGGATGATGATGAGAGAATACATCTGCCTCCTTGCTCGGTCTATTTACGTCACTGTATTTTAACGTTGGTGTTAATGGTGTTGCTTCAAGAGCTTGGTATTAAACGTCTGAGAACCACTGATCTAAAGGATGAATAGATGGCTGGATGGAGGAATGGATGTTTTTATTTTATAACCTTTAACTTTGGCTTCTTTTGTGGCTCTGTGTGACCTGGGTGACCTGTATTTCCACCCCCTCTCTTGCAGTTTGCACATGGTTACTATTGCAGGATCAGCTGTTCTGAACCAGAGGTTAGATGGGTGAATGGATGGTAGAGATGTGACTGTGTGGTCCATTTCTCTAGAATATTACAAGTACAATAGTGTCTTTGATTCGTCTTTGTGGACTTGTGATGGCAAGGGTAAATATTGTGACGAGAATAACAAGGAGGAGCAGAACTGTGCTTTGTAGCTCAACTGAGCCACATTTATTCCCTTGTCGCGGCAACAGCTAACCCCCGAGGTCGAGGCGTCCTCAGGGAACAACAAAACAGGGCGGCTAACCCACTGGCAAAACTCTTCCGCTTGTCACTAGCTGAACTCCTCTCCGAACAACAGGTAGAGAAATCCCTCGCCAGAACTTGTTAATTTTGAAAAACTAAGCTGATATATGAAATTAAACATACAACAGAGACTATGTTTTGCATTTTGAAGCAGAAGCTGTTTACACGAATGAATACGGACATTTTGCTGGTACAAGGTCACCTTAGGTCCTTGACACGCTTGGGAAATTGCGAGTCTTCTGTGTTACAATCTGTAGTCTCACCACTAGATGTCACTAATGCTTCCACACTGGATGTCTAAGGTCTAACCCGCAAGGTAGATTCTGAAGGTAGATCTGATTTTTTTTTTTTTTCCTATGTCCAATGGTATGAAACCTGGACAAACTTGATGTTCTTCATGCATGGATTTATAACAGAGGTATTAGAATGTCATTTTGATTTTGCTAAATGTGTAACAAATGGACCCACTTGACTTCCTCTAGAGATTATTTACGATGTGGCATTCTGTAGACGTGATGCAAAAATCTAAAAAAAATAAAATGAATGTATGAGGGAAAACAACAAGCTTTCCTTTTGTGAGTGAGAAAAATAGTCAAGCTTTCGAGCTCTCTGGGCAAGTGAAGTGAAAACTGATGCAAGGCTGTGCAATGGGAAAAAAAAAAGCATGGAACTTCATCAAGTCAGTCCCCAGACTACAAATAAACGCGTGTGAAGTGTCGTGTTAATCACGTTAAAGTTACGGAAAGTGTCTCGGCCCAGTAAGTTGCGTAGTTTGTTTCCATTAGTTGAAAGTAAATAGATTGTTGTGTTTTACGCCGTGTTTAAGTCGATTGTTGTGTTTAAGTCGAGAAATGTTGTGGGTTCCTCGTCAGTCCCTAAATCTGTGTTTCCCTCATGGTACAGTTTGGAATGGTAGTACCCTTAGTTCTTAGTTGGGTTTCAACTAAGAACGGCACCTTTGCTTGGTAGTCGCTTTGTGGCTGTTTGTCTCAATAAACGGTCGCAAGGGAGTGACGTTTCTGTCGCCCAATCAGCTGACTGTGCTGGGTGGAGCCAACGCCACCCTCACCTTACCGTAACATTTTACTCTAGTACCCCAAGGGTGCCAAAAAATGGAATGGTAATTTTGGTGTTATGTAAAAAAAACATGTACCATACTGTACCAAACCGAACTGTCCCACTCAGTGGAAACAGGGCATTAGTGTGTATATAAAAATACACATTGTCTAGTCTTGTCTTGAAGCCTTGAGATTTGACGTTGGACAGCCGATGTCATGATGATGAGTCATAGTGTGTCTCAAAATACAGTAGCGTAAAAACTCGACAATTGTTGTAATTTCCCTTAAGTTTACCCTTCATAGAAACCCTTTAAAAGTTATTACAGCTGCAAAAGAGACCAACTCCATATTAAAAAAAAACTATGTATGTATTTGAATATGTCATTACAGTCCCTGATGGGCTAATGGTCAGGCTTTTGTCCACCAAATCATTACCATTTTGCAGGCAATCCATAGACCTTTCTATGCATTGCCTGCCAAAATGGCGTTGTTTTAGCTGCCTGCCACTTACCGGAGTTCTATAGGACAATACCAGCTGTCAGTCATTCATACTGTAACTGCCATACTTTTCTGTTCATTTTCCTCTAAATGGGAACATTGTGAATGAGTCCAAGAACTCCTCGGGAAAATGTGCACAAATGTTATAAATCAAGTAGAGACAAATGTATGTCTATTCTATGTCCATGTATGGACCTCGTCTTCACAATCATATCCGTTTATGCTGTTTCGGTTTAATATTTCCAGTGTGATATTTCTAAACATCATCCTTTATTCTAGTTCTTTACTCTGGTGAATCTTACTTTTCACATATGCAAAATATTCTATGCGATATTTGAAGACTTTTCTCAAATGTTTCTGTTTCCATCCAATTTTTGGGGGGGTTGTGCAAATCAAAAATGCGCATAAAAACATGCTGATGGAAAAACACATTCTACCACATCATCTTTACTCGTGTTAGAATTCCAGCAGCTTCTCATGTCTCTCATGTATTTTGATTCCTGACCAGTGAATATTGCCTCCAGCATTTTTATTTATTTTGTTATCGCTGGGTACCTTTTGATCGATTGATCACTTTTGAACTGAACCAGTTTACTTTCATACATTTTCTCTTTTCCCCTGTTTTCCTGGGTTTGCTCTGGGGTTCATATTCTGTTAGGAATCTCACTTTCATGCCGAATCGGGAATTGACCAACCATTACTCGCTAACCTCCTTCAACTACAAATAATATCACCAGTCCTTTACACACAGACCTGTAAAATGTAAATTTGTGATTTTATTCCTGTCAGCAGTTCAAGGTTTCCTTTCTTACTTTAAAGTCAGATACAAGGGGAAGAAACCACCTTGGGTTTCTTATAAATAAAACAGCAGGGCCTCAGTATTCTTTGTGATGCTTGCCACCAGGGATTTCCATGTCTCAGCTCTGAGCCATGATGGTGTGCAGATATTTGGATTGTGATGGGTAGAACAGATTCCTCTAGGCTGCTTGTTTTCCTTGGGTGCAACCACATCAGTGTTTTTTTTTAGTTTTCAGGAGTTGGCAGGTCATTTTGTTCAATCTAATGCTAATGTCAAACACGCTTGAGTAAAAGTTTGGTTTTCAGGACATTGGCATTGACATCGGAGACGACATCTTTTTCACCTAAAGCCCTAAAGTTCACATCTTGAGCCTGGAAAAGCAATAAAATACATACATATGCATATATATATGTACATACTGTATATCTATATATGAATTTACTTTATAAATTAATGCTGTGCAGTTGTGTGTGTAAACAATCAAAGTTGCCTTTTTTTTATTTTTTTATTTACAGCACTTTGCGAAACAGGTTGTTTTTAAATGTGCTATTTACATAATCAAGACCAGGACCTTGAATTTTCAGGCTGATGGAAATACGTCAGTGAAAAATATGACAATAGAATACTGAATGTCTCAAAACAATAGCTAATTTAAAGACAGGCATGTGTGACAGTGAAATTATTCATTTGTTTATTATTATTACTACTATTATTATTAGTATGGTTATGATTATGTTATGATTATGATTACTATTATTATTATATTATTATTATTATTATTATTATTATTATTAATAATAATAATAATAATAATAATAATAATAATAAATCAAGAAAAGAAAAGTAGAAGAAGTTTTCAGTATCCACACAAAAAATAATCTGTTGTAATTAGTTTGGAACACTGAGTGCAGTGTTCTTTATTATTAAATCTTTGTCATTTTGTATTGTTCGGACTCTGACAGCTCCAACACTTTATAATGGATTTCAACATGTTCATGTCGTTCGTGACATTTACGCTGACATTCAAAGTTTTTCTGCTCTTTAAACTTTTTGAAATACTTACACATTTTTCTGCATTTTGTTAACAGTCACACATAGTTGTTCAGGTTTTAACCAAACTTGGTACACTTGTTGCTCTCATGATTCCAAACACATGATTCCAATGTACTTCCATCACCAAGAATAAATGGAAAAATGGCCAGTCTATGCATTTGAACAAACTGGTCCTAGCACATTTGAGCTAGCCGTGTCAAACTCAGTCCATGTTCTAGACAAGTCAATGATTAGAAGTTATCAAACATCCAAAGGCGTGGCCTAAAGTTGATGTTAAAATGGTAGAAAAATTACTTTCAAATTCCACTTTCTAAAAGCTTTGTGGAAAGCTACATGAAATTTCTCATAGTCATCAGATGTGACGAGTTGTGTGGGGCGTGTGCCCTATCATGACTGCATACTGTCCTAGTTATTGTTGTTATTGCACTGAATATAATGAAATACAGCACATGTATTTCCTTCCTGTTTTCTCTACATACACATTAAGACGTCTGGGAGTACACGTCACTAAGATTTGTTCACACTTTTAGGTTTATGCTAAAATATAAATAAAAGTTGCAAATGCGCAGTAATTCACACTTGTTTGTTTGGGGTGGCGCAACAAAAATTACCTCCTGATGTTTATTGCCTCTTTGAAGGCTCCTTTCAAGTCAATTAAATATATTGTTTGCTGTAATGGTTTTCAAATCATTCGCGTAAACGACTATTATTGTCCACGTTTAGCTTTATATTAACATCGCTCAGGCTGGATTAACACAAAAGGCCTTCATGATGATAAACTCAATCAGGCACTGAATTGAATCGAGATGGGCTTCAAGTTATTGCCTCACAGTTAACATCTTCTCCTGAGTGAAATGTTAAAAGTGTTTTTACAGATTCTAATCGCTCATTTTTCTGTGTGTTCGAAAGTGTGTGTGTGTGTGTGTGTGTGTTCTACAGAGAAAACAATAATGCCAAATGTGTTTTCTTAAAGTTACCCACTCATTAATCTTTGTAAACCAGAACACAGCACGTGGTCAGTATTGATTAAGTCGCTCTGGCCTGTATTGATCTGTACACGTCTCCATTTACAGGCCACTGCGGGAAAACGTTTGCAATCCTCCAGAGGTTTCTGAGCAGCAGTGTCCCAAACACCAAGTGGCTCCTCATCGTAGACGACGACACACTGATTAGGTACATTTTCTCCGTCTGGAAATGGTTAGAAAGGAAACATAATGAACAAACACTTTGCATCGGTGGAGAGAGCAAACAGGGACCAGATTCAAAGATATGCAGCATCTGTCTAGGCCGGTTGGGGTGAAAGGAAAAATTTTGGACAGAGGAGAGGCGGGGTAGAGACAGAAGAAGCAAATTCAAATTGTTGTAGAAAATTGATGACAGTCCAGCTATTCATAATAAACCTCACGACTGGATCTGGATCCTGCAGCCCAGGAGTCACAGGCACCAGCAGATTCATTTTTTTAATGAATTGCAGATCATCCGTTGTGGTGACCCCGAGAGAGGGAGCAGCTTAAAGAGGAAAAAAACATTTGGCTTTGGCTTTGGCATCAAAAGATAAATATAAGATTTTTTTTCAGGTATTTACATACATGCAATAATACTTATTAATATTTAGTGGTGAATCCTTTGTTGTGTGTCGTGTCGATGTTTTTGTCTCATGACTTGTGTTGAAGGAGCAGATTTTCTCCTCCTCCTCTTGACAGTCGATCAGAGCACAGGCAGTCTGCTCGACTTTTGTCATCATGGCTTGTCTTAAAAGTATTTCCAATCTGCTGACATTGCGACACCAGCTTCAGACCCTATACTGGTGTCGGTATCAGTGCATCCCTACGTAGTATATCGAAAAAGATGAGCAAATAAACACAAGTCCCGCAGGATTCACTTTACACCTGCCAGGTCGCTCCTTCACGTGGAAGCTTCTCCATGTGTAATAGTGCCTGAGGGAGAGCAGTTATTTCACTTCCTGATTGGACCGTTTCTTTGCATGTGTGGAGATGAGCGTGTGATGAGCTCGATGTGTGCCGTGTGCAGCCTCCACAGACTGCGAGCGCTGCTGAGCTGTTACGACCCGTCTGATCCGGTGTGTCTCGGGGAGAGGTACGGCTACGGCCTGAGCCAAGGCGGCTACAGCTACATCACAGGAGGCGGAGGGTGAGTCTCACAGAGTCCAAGTCGACCTAGTTTTCTGAGACACAGTCATAAAGAAAGTAAAAAAGAAAAATAAGATCCAAGACGAGCAGTTTTTCACAGTTTTCACCACTGTCTTGGCAGGAAATGAAGAGCGACAGTCACTGCAGACTTACAATCCATTGTTCTCCATTTTGCCCTGTCCCTCTTCTGTTCTTCCTTTTATTAAAAATCCAACAGGAGCCCAATATCCATCTGCACCCTGTTGGTCAATAAGACCGATGGCGGTCATTTTTTACCCGGACATTACCCGCATTGTTTTTAGTGATCCCCATATTTGATTTGGCAAAACACCCGCAACAGTAAGAACAATACAGTCACACAGAATAATAATTAAAGATATTATGGTATAGTTTATTTTATTTGAAAGTGAATTATACGCACCAGTAGTGAGCACACATTCATCGGGCACAGGAGCAGCAGGGATTTGAACTGGAAACTGTCTGGTTACAAGCCCAATTCCCTTCCACTTGACCATCGCTCGGGAATATAAAATATGATGAATGATACTCGGTCCTCACCTCTCACTCTGCTGTCAATCCCGAGTCATGATTCCCGCAAAACAATGACTAAACTCCGACTTGGTTCCAAGTTCCCGAAACAGCGCGCTCGGGGGAATAACGATCAAAGATACAAACTCTGCCGAGAGAAAATAGAATGTGTAATGAAAAACCTGTAATCTGTAGATAATCTGTTTCAATTTAGTGCCTGGCTCCCTTTGGGGGAAAATGCCGACTGCATTACAAAACAACACAACAACAACAACAACAACAGCACGAGAACCCAATATGAAACATTCATCAGTTGATAAGACAAGACAGGGAGTCGATACTAAAAAGCCGCTCGTAGGAAATGATGCTAAGTGCAAGAAAAAACATGGAGCTTAAAAATTCCATAACACCCACAATGATTTATTACTCCGCGGTAAAAGAGCGTCAGCTGTCGCATATGAATCTCCACTTAGTGACACCACAACACGGCAAAAAAAGAAGGCGATATCTGTGTGTTGAAATAATAACAAAGCTCTTTTATTCTGGGATGTTGCTGTAGTATGGTGTTCAGCAGGGAGGCCGTGGTCCAGCTCCTCAACAGCGGCTGCAAGTGCTACAGCAACGACGCTCCGGACGACATGGTGCTGGGAATGTGCCTCAACGCTCTCGGACTTCCTGTCACACACAGCCCGCTCTTCCATCAGGTGGGTTTTTTTTTTCTTTTTTTTTAACGCTCTTATAAAGTGCACTGTTTTATGATCATTTTATTTTCTTAGTCACAATTATCATTTTTTTAAATGGCACTGTAACCAAATCCAAGCCACGCAGGAGTGAACGAATGCAACAATTCTGCTTTTCTTTCACATCACAAACACTCGCTGTTGCACGTTCTTATAACCTCTGTACAAACTGTACGTTTAAACATAATAATCCCTGTGTTCTAAGGGATAAAACTGGTGGACACTGCAAATAAATGGCATTTTAAACATGTAGTAATAAAAATGTGTTTCATCACAGTTAACCATTGAACCCCTGCAATCAAACACAATCAAGAAAAATTGTGTGGTGTGACATTTAGAGGCCTCTGACCTCTGCAGACGCAGTGTCAAGGTCAAACATTTCGATTTTTTAATCACTGTGATCATGAAAAGTCTCTGACAGCCACAGTATCTTTAAATACATATGAAACCAAACAGGCAGTTTCATCTATAGTCCAATATGAAATCTAGTACAGTCAATTTTAACTTGGTAAACATCGCAGTTCATATGAAATATTTATACTTATATCTTGCTTTTATATTAAACCTTAGGACTTTTGTTTGATTGTGTGAGGTTTATGCATCTGGAAATATTATTGTTTTTACGCTCCTGAGTCTCAATAACTTTTCTCCATTTTTTTTTGAGCTGATGTCAGCATCAGAGTTGACTGTGAAATAAAACACAACACATTAACAATATCATTTAGTTGTAATAAGATTGAAAGAAACACATTTATCATGCTTTTCGCACACTAAACCAAATATAGTGAAACTCAAAATTGATGTTGATGCAAATGTTAATAATAAAACGGTCTCTGAAACTGTAGCAGCTAAATGGAATTCAGCCATTTCTTTAAAAAACCTGCCCTTCTGTTATTGTGGCAAAATGTCACGGTGTAATTTATGCTCCTCTTAAAAAAAGCATAGTCTTTAAAGACAGGATTATAAACTGAGGAGCAGAGGAAGGTGAAATCACATAATCTGAGTACATTCTGAGTGCACGACCTTTTTGTGATTTCACCATAAATTATAGATGAACGTGTTAAAGGAATCGCTCAGAATTATTTGAAATGTAGTTTTCAATGTTACTTTACTTGTGTTTTTATTTATGTTGTGTTTTTGTAGTGTTTTATTGTGTAGCTGTTACTTTTACCCATGTTTGATTTTTCTTTAGCTGTATTTTATTGCCTCGTGTGAGCTTTTTTTTTTTATCTTTTATTCATTCTGTCATTTATTTATTGTTCCGTGCAGCACTTTGGTCCACTGTGGTTGTTTTGGACTGTACGTGATACCGACACTCAGCAGAAAAAAACATTTTTTAACCACTTAACAAAAGACTCATTCCCTAAAATCCTCGCTTGCAAAAGTCTACGATATCTGCACAGGTGTTTGTGAAGCGCTCACTCTCCCACACCAAGGTCCATAGAGAAAATCAGTTTTTAGCTCACAGGGACACAGGAGTTTTCTGTTCTACTACCTGCGTCATTTTTTGCAAGTTGTATGTTCCTCACGTGAAACCGAACGATGTATTTTCAACTTGAAAGTCGCAAAACATCCGATTTCAGCTCACAGTTGGAGGCAGCAGTGGATTAACAACTCCTCAGTGCTACCGTGTAAAATCGCTGAATTTCTCCATGACGTTTGGTGCAGGTCGTCAAATCTCTTAAGACTCAAGCAGGTGATGTTATAATCAATCATCACAGAAACAGATCAATTCTTTTAAAGTATCTGCTGCTAAAATAAAACATGAATGTGGATGTTTCTCAGTTTTCCACGTGCAGTATATGTCTGTGACTCCGTGCCTTCAGTCTTCAGACTTCTGTCAACCGAGTCTAAATTGCTGATTGCGTCCATGTCTTACCTCTCCTCTCAGGCGCGGCCCGAGGATTATCCCAGAGACTTCTTAGCTCACCAGGTGCCAATCTCTTTCCATAAACACTGGAACATCGACCCCGTTGCCGTTTTCAACAAATGGCTTCGGGACGAGTCGAGGCCGAAACCTTCGGCCGGACTTAACAAGAGCACGAAGACGGAATTATAACAGTGTGGAGCACATGGACAGTCTGTCTGAATATGTGTGTGTGAGTGTGTGAGAGAGAGAGAGTGTGTTATGGAACTTAAACATGTTTCTTTATAGATGTAAATGTTTTGTATTATTAAAGGTGATATACGTAAGACTTTTAACTTAATATGTATGTATGTAGTTTGTGTTATTTGTTAATCCAGGTGCAAATCAAGTATTAAAATTATACGATCTTAGATGACAGAAATTGGTGTATCTACTGCCCTTTTGTAGTTTTTAGTTTTTTTATCTGTTGCTCCGCCCACTTTCACCGACCCAGTAACGCAGCACGTAGCACTTCGACACACACTGGGACGCCGGCAGAGTGAGTAGAGAGCAGACAGTGGCTGAGTTTTGGAAATACTGAACGATAACTGGCGTTAAAAAGCCTCAGCACTCCTCTCAAAAATGTCTCAACCAGAGAGCGAAAAACAAGGGTCTGCAGCGGAGATGCATTTGAATATAGATGCTAAATGTTCTGAGAAAGATGATGGCAGTCACGCTCTCTCCCTCTATATACGTGTTTCTTAACATATATAAGGTTTTTTCATCTCCTCTCCTGACATGATGAATTATCTGCTGCTGCTCTAATGTCCATTCCACACAAATGTTAATCGATTTAACAAAAAAAACACAATAAATACTACTTACGTTAACACACCTAGAGCAGCACCAACATTTTTTTTAAAAAGTATACATTTTTTCCAACATCAGTCCTCATCATACATATCAAACATGAATTTATTTGTAGAGTTTTTAACCCTTAATCTGCCGTGTTTTTGTCATGATGCATCAAAAACAGTGATTTGAATGGGTTTCACTGAGGACAGTTTTGTGCCTAAGTGTGTTAGTGTGAGTATTTTACTTATCGTTAAAAATTAAGAAAACAAGCATAAATCTTTAACATGAAAGGACATAAATTAAAAGCCAAAAACACAAAAATGTGTCCAGGTGTGTTAAAGGGTTAAGTTCCCAAACTTCGAATTTGAAAATTTACAATTTATTCCCATTAATTCACAAGTTTGCAATTCTGAAAAATGGGAAATTCCCGGAATTATGCCACCCAAGTAAGGACAGGTAAACATCTTGTAGCATCTTGTTTCCATATTTTCTGAAAATCTGGCAACCACACCTCTGTATTGATTTCAGTTTTAAACGCTAAAAGCCGCTGTTGTACATATTTTACATATATCACCTTTAACGTTGAATTGTCACAGGGAGGATCCAAGCAAACGTGTGTCAGTTTTTTATGACTGAGGTGCATGTTGAGGTTAGTGTTATTTTGGAAATCTGATTAAAATGTGTGTATATTTATATCTGGAGAATAATCTGAACCTTGTGGAGGATATTATCCTCTTATTCTTCTTCTTCTTCTCTCAGATACTTTGTCTTTCAAGAAAGTATCTTTAATGATGTACAATGTTGCTCTATTTTGACATAAAAGTATGAATATTTAAGATTGGTTTTTGCTTTATCTGAATCACCAGAGAGAAAACCGTACGATGGTTGGTTTGGTTATTAAAGGTCAAGTGCGGCTCCGGCTCGGATGATGAAACCACAGACTTTATAAAGTGGCTAAAAGGCAGCTTCAAAGCTGACGAAAAACTTTTAATTCCACGGAGATTTCAAGGATCTGCTCATCTCATCTTCGTTGGTAACTCATCTCATAACAGTTTTGGCTAAAAACTTGGAATTAACTTCCTCTGAGGTGGAAATTGTTGTTCTTTTCAATACCAGTTTTTCATTTTCTCACATAATTCATTGGCAGACTCGGATCTTAATTTGTTTTATCGAACTTCATGTGCCAAACACAAGCCAGTAGTCCTCATGGTGGCACTACAGGAACGGTTTAAATTAAAATACATGACACATTTGGCACACCTGCAGTTAAAAATGACTTTCTTTCTTTAGCATATTTAACCCAGGGATGTAAAACTATGTGAACTATTTGATGTCATGTGGGCTGGACCAGTAATATGACTGCATAATAATCTACAAACAAGAGCTCCAAATTGTTCCCCCTTGTGTTACAGTTAATGAAGTATCTTTGTACAAAACATATTAAAAGTGACGAAAAATAAGTGCAATTTCAACAATATTATGTTTAAGTTTTACCAGTTACACATGTGCATTACAATGTATAGATAACAGTGGTTCTAAACAGGCACAAAACATCCAGTCACAGGTATCTGGAACTGATAATAGTACTTTTGCCCTGATTAAACCCTTGAACACCTAGGCCTCAAAATGCCTGTCTGGACTTTTTTTTATTATTATTTTAACCATAAAAGGTCCATTAGATGACCTGTGAGTTAAGTGCTTTTGCCAATTTGTTCCATTTATAACAGAATAACTTTCAACTTTCATGTTCAAATGGTGTATTCACAATTTACAATGAAGAAAAACTAAAGGTTTTATTGAGAAAAAACCTCTCAGTTTTCGCAAACACTAGATTTTGCTTGTTAAATTTGAAATATGAACAGGAAAAACATATTTAAAACAACATTTGTTTGAGTTTTTGTCTCAATTTGCAAAAAAATGGAAACTATGTAGAGGCAGTTTTTCCAACGCTCTCCTCTCAGGTGACGGTGACATAGAAGCGGACTTGTCATTTTCCTGAAATGGCACGAGTGAAATTACCGTAATAACCACACGTTGGCTTTGACGTGCAAATTCTCCACTTTCAGAAACCGCTGGAATTTACAAAAATAAGTACAAGTACAGTACAAACCGTCGCGTAATTGTGGTAATGCAAAGTGCGCTTGTTAAAGGGTTACTGCATCTTCATCTCCTATATTCATATACGAAATGACTTGTAACTTGTTGATTTGAAGCAGACTTGCTTGAGATTTAAAGGCAAAGACTTGAGACTTACTCCCATCTGTGGTTAGAACCTCGGGGGATGCAGAAATGCTAACGTGTGACATCAATAATGCAGAGGTCCAGTCACACCTACCCACAGGTTTAATGTTCTCATAAAATGAATCAAATTTGCCTCATTATTGTTTAAAAAAAGGCTCAGTTTTCAGTCATCTATTGACAAATGGAGAGGTTTAATATGGGATGAGCCGTTAGTGTTGGACAGTGAAGCAGACAAACAGTTCCTCTACTCACCGATGTTGTCAGTACTAAAATTACAGCGGCTGAGCGGCCCAGTAGACCAGCTCAGGTCCATGAAAACTCTATTAGCCTCAGGCGTTTGAAGCAGCGTAATAAGTCAAGCAGACATCCTCTAACACACCTATGAGTTGTAACCTATTTGCAGGAAACAAGTTTTATTCCTACTGGGACACACACACACACACACATATGCAGGCGGTTCTGTGATGAGTGGTGGTAAGACAGCACTCTGCACTGAGGGAAATCCTCTGCATAACAAGCAGGTTTGCCACTATTTGGAGAGCGTCAGCAGCAGCAGCAGCAGCAGCAGCCTCACACTCAGCCTGGACTTTCTCTGGTGTTTAATTCATTACAGTACAAATCATTGAGAGGGAGGGAGATTTGTGTCAAAACATCATAAATGTCCTGAGGTCTGTTTCATGAAAGCTGAATTGAGGAATCCGGAACTAGAAGGTACCCCGCCTTCCACCCTAAGTCAGCTCGGATTGGCGCCAGCAACCCTCATGTGGAGGATAAAGCCGTAGAAGGTAGATGATGGATGGAGAGCTAGAAGCTTTGGCTACAGGGTAAAGAAGTCTGAGAAGGGAATTCTGACGCTGACACACTCCTCTGTCTGGGGGGCGCTGTCCAGGATGGAGAACCATTTTCCGAGAATCCCTCTTTCGGCTGCTGTTTCCAGAGAGTCCAGCTCTGTACCCACCACCACTGAGTCGTGGTGTGTCCCTGTTCTTGCAGGAGGAGGACGCTGTCTGCCACAGACTGGTAGAACATCCATCCATCCATCAGCTGTGCCAGTCTCAGCTGGCGATAGGCAAACAAACATCCACTTTCGCTGTCAATTCAGGACCTCAAACCCCGGTCTTTTTGCTGCAAAGGCAAGACTGCCAACCACTACACCAACCGTGTGGCCCCAAGGATCGTATAATCTTGGTCCAGCTGCAGCCCCAGATATTTATATATCGTCAACCTCCTTGATAGACATGATGATCTCCTTGGTGTCCTCAAACGGGCTCCTATCCTCCTCCTCCTGTCCTTCCCCGACACATCCTACTATCACAGTGTCCTCTAATTTGGCAGCCCGTGGCCAAGTGGAAAGGGAACTTGACTTGTAACCAGCGGGTCGCCGGTTCAAATCCCCAGCCGGCCAAAAAGGGCTGGGTTACCCCTGAGCAAGGTAACCAACCCCCAATGCTCCCTGGGCGCCACTCAGTGTGGCAGCCCACTGCTCCTCATTCAAGGATGGGTCAAATGCAGAGGAATACTTTCCCTAAGGGGATTAATAAAAACTAACTTTAACTTTAATGCTGTATTTCCATCATGGGGGGCGGGGCTTTAACCCAATGGCAAGATACATCGTGTGACTTTTGTACGGATGCGTCGACGACGACATAGAACACAACACAACGGACAACCACAGGTTTTTTTCTGCTCGGTTTGTGGCTGTCTGGAGTGACGTTTTTCGGCCGACTGACGTGGATTATTTTGGTTCTATTCCTCATGGAAACGCAAGAAAATACGCACCATGCTCTTTCTCCACATTGCAGAGCTATAGATCTATACTTGAATGCAGCTGTGTACATGGTGAAGAGGACAGGATAACGTGCTGACCACAGTGTCTGATGTATTACCGTCTCTCTGTGAGGATCCATCTCAGCAGGAGTGACTCCACTGTCATCTCCGTCAGCTCATCGTCACAGTAACAGCGGCTAAATGCTGTTAAAGGTGCTGGAAACTTACTGCATCGTTCCCTTTATCCTGATGAGAGTGCACATCTCTCACATAGTTTTTTTAAACAAAAAAAATAGCCCGAAATATTGTTTTCCTGACGCCGTCTAATCAAATTACAATAAATAAATGACACATTATGCATTCACACCGTGTCTCGTGCAGGAATCATCTCTCCGCTCGTCTGTCTGGAATAAGTAAATCATGATAATGACGTTTGGCAAGGCTGAGGAATTCATTATATTCATGCATGTGTGGCCTGCAAGAGTAATATGATCGTGTCCGTGCTACAGAATCAACCAGCAGCCACACGGTTTTTGACGTAGGTCCCTTTAACAAAAAAATAAAGTGAAGTGATGAACTCGTGCATATGTGCTTCTGAGTGAAGAGGCTGCAGTCAAAGTCTGGACCAAGGGCATGTGCTGAAAGTCACAATGTAGTGGCTCTTCAGCGTCAGCGGCGCAGCATTGCTTTTTACGGCCGCTTCAATAGTAAAATAAATAGTGTGCTGTCATAATGTCGGGCTACTGATAGCTATTAAAATATTTCAGTCTGGATACATATTCTCTGCCAGCTGCTTATTCCAAAAAAGACGATGAGATTAGATTGAATCAACTTTATTGCCCTTGCAGGAGGGAATTTATCTTAGCACACAGAGAAGTCACGGTGACAAGGACAAGAAAAGATAGATAAATAAATAACCCATAATAAGCAACAGTGGAGGTGGGAATCTGTACATGTACACAGTGTAATAAAAATGAGAAAATCTTGTTTGATTGCTGTACATAACTGAAAATTTATGATAGGAACACAGTGAGGGAGAGGCACAGTGTATGTGTGTTTGTTTTTCACAAACCATAATTCAGAGTTAATCAGTTTTATTGGCAGGAGAACAACAGGCTGCAACGCCACCGCCGCCGCCGCCACCGCGGCAGGGCACATTGTTTAGCTCGGCCTTCTGGGAACTCGCTGTGCAACATATATACGACCGAATCTACTGATATGGATTTTTATCTGCTGTGTGTGCAGAGGCGGCAACAGCACTTTACATTCTTCACTGAGGACAACAACAGATAAGGTGGTGGCTTGAAGTTCCCCACTGATGTTTGCAGCCCTGTATAAAGTACTTTATTAAAGGTGATACAAGTATGTTACCAGAAAATGACTTTGGTAGAAGTTGAAGTCACTTTTTTTTATAATATTACTCGTGTCTTGGCCGTTGTTCTGGGCTCTTTAGACTCATCTTGCCACCAATTTTCTTTCAAGACTCTTTAAAATCTTCCACTTCCTGCCCCTGCGCGCCTTGTTCTGTACCGCGTGGCTCTCGTCTCAACGGATTTCTTTTGTTTTTGCTCAGTTTTAACTTGATTTTAAACATGTGTTTGAGCATTACAAAGTGAAGCACGTTGTACAACAGTAGTTTGTGCTGTGGCTCAATAAAAAGGTCAGTTCTTAAGGGGGCTGATCACATTGACCCTGGTAGTGTTAATTTCTGCGTGCAAATTCAAATAATGTAAAAATAATAAAATTCAATTTTATCCAAAATATAACTATTATGTTTGAAAAGCCTGTGTTAATGACACTTAGGAAATACCTTTAAAACAATGACATTTTTATAGGGGGGCTAATAACACTTGTCCTCAAGTGTGTATACATATATATATATATATATATATATATATATACATATATATATAAGGGTTTTTTTTCTTGCACTGATGGCAAGGGAGCAGATCAAGGGGGAATAAGAGGGAATGTAAGGCTCCCTAAGGGGGAAATTATTACAACTTTGTGCATGAGCGGTGGACGATTACAGGGCGCGAGAGTCTCAAGACAGTCACATGACATCACATATATAAGGACATGAAATCTCGCGAGGATACACACATCGCACATTGCACTTTCTCGCGTACCGGAATATCGTTTACCGGCATCCGTTTGATTTTCCCACAGGGACAAAAACATTTTTAAGCAAGACTGTTTGTTTAAAGTAGCATAATGGATAGCATCCAATGCAAAACTCCCCTGATTACATGTTTGTTGCTGTTTGTGTGTTCACAGCAGGCTTCTCTCTCTCACCGTAAGCAGTTTTTAAATTTCTTAATTTGCTCTCTGATGTTTCGGAGCCACGCGCCGACAAAACAAACCTCGTGAATTCTCTCTCTGTGTGACATTTACAAGAGAAGAGTCATTTCTCTGACGCACACTTGATTCACGTTTCCAGGCTGCTGATGTCATCTCATCATAATCTGTGTACACGATTTTTTCGTTTTTATATATATTAAATATTACATTGTGCTCTTGTTGGATCTCCCACTTTAATGTATGGAAATGTGCAGTAAGACGGAGCAAAGTGGAGATTCATATTTATTTTATGGGCTTTCTAAAGAGCCCATGTGTGCTTTTTTTAAAAAAAAAGATTTCAAGCACAAGTGGGAATTAACCCACTAAATCTCTTTACTACCAGCAGCAGCTCAGTCCACAGAGCTGCCGTTTAAACACGATGGTTCCCAAGAATGCTATATTGTGTTTTTGGTTTTTTTTACCAACAACAACATATGAACAATCCGGGCACAGTAAAGGGGGAAAATTCATTTCTGAGTTCCCGGTCGACCGAAACAAAAATACACACAGCAAATTGCACACGGGCTGTTAAGTGGTGAATTATAAATAAATTGCATTTCTCAAGAGCGCACTAAAGTAAACAAATTACATCATGGCTCTGGAGCCGGGGTCAACGTTTCTCCTTTACTCAGTCTCTCATACTGTCCAGCTGTAGTGAGCTTATTATTCAAAAAAATCCTCAGAGAAGCCATATCTCTTTTACATTATTAATTTTAATTACGTGGCATTTTTCAAAGAATACGGAACAGGTGACGTCATATATTATACATTATTAGAATAATTTGTTTGGATCTGTCTGTGAGTGGGTGTGTTCCCTGACCACCCCTGCAGGCTGGTCAGGGAAACCCCATTATCTGTTTTCCCGCCACGACCTCCGACTCACCTGCTGCAGTTTATCCTGATTGTGACCGTTCACTCGTTCCTGTTTAAAAAGCCTGGATGTTATGGTTCTTTTGGCCAGCCACAGTTTCTTATTATTGCCTTTTTAGTTTTTTATCCAGGATCACCTCCCGTCTTTGGTTTTTGGAGCAACACTAGCAAGTCTTGGGGTTTTTGTTTTTTAATTTTTTTCACAAGAAGCTGCGCAGTATGAGCAGCAGGGGAAGCAGCGAGCAATCCTCACTTCCTGTCTTTGGTTCACTGGATAGTCCGTTTGCATATCCCACTGTAAGTGAACCAAGACCCAGGTTTTCAGAATGAGCGTTCACACCTGCCCAAACGAACCCTGCTCCGTTTAAACAGGACCAAACAGCTGTGGTGTGAAATCGCCTTAAGACCTCATTTTTTTGAACCCAGCCTTTGCTTTTTTTTGTTTTTTTGTTGCATTTTCTTGTTCTTGAAGTAATTTACCTGCGATATTATTAACTTTGAATGTTTTGATTTTCTAGTTTGGTGGAAACACAACATTCTTTCACATTCTTTTGGCCTATATGGATGGATTTTGTTACCTAAATTCTAGATTACGTTCCAGATTGACTAGTCTTAAACTAGCAGGGGCACATATTCAAGAAATGCCAATCACAGTTTCAAGAAGTTTCGCTAAAATGCCCGATGAGCCGGAGGAGACCACTCCTGTTCCAACCCCGTCATCGGCCCTCCACCCTGCCCCCTCCACGCAACAAGCCCCGCCTCCTTCCGTTGTCTCGGAAGAAGAAAGCTCCAGCTCCTCCGAATCTTCAAACGTCCAGTGTGAACACGGCACAGCAGGATTACATCAGAGTAAGACTGTACAGTGGCCACATGGTGAATGTAGTGGTTAGCGCTGTTGTCTATGCAGCAAAAAGACCGGGGTTCGGGACCCGGTTTTCTCCAAGTTCTCTGGTTTCCTCCCACAGTCCAAAAACATACAGAGGTTAATTGGACTCTCTGGACATTGGACTGCCGACCTGTCCAGAGTGTAGCCCGCATTCCGCCCTCTGTCAGTCAGGATTGACACCAGCATCAGGACAAATCGGTAGACGATGAATTAATGAAGATTGTACAGTAATTTCCCTCTCAGTGTTTCCTCTCCGGCTTTAAGGAGAAAGGCGAAGGCGAGAGATGGTGGTGAATCGTCGCGCGTGGCTGAAATCCTTAATCACAGCAGTGAAACTGTCAGTGTTTGCTGTTGCTGTGAGTTTGACTCTGCTGTAACTCTTCCACAGGCAAACTGCCAACGTGTTAGCAGGAGAAACGCGATCGCGTAACGGACGCGTGGTTTATGTCTGTTGTCAGCGTTGGAACGACTCGGGACACTCGGGCGTAAATTTACCCTGTCGTCCGCCTCCGTCCTCCTCGTATCGGTTCAGTTTTCTTACAGTAATGTGTCCCGCTGCTCATTAATACCATTTAAATTGCTGCCAGCTTTACATTATCTTTATTGTCTCTGGTATTATTGCCGTGGCCTCATGAAAGTCAGGCCTGGTGTTTGTTATTATAGCAGAGACGAAGCCAGAGAGCAGGGACCTTGATCATAACACACTGAAATAAATAAAGAGGAAAGATTTTTATCAAGAGTGACATTTAAAGCAGAATAAAAGGGGGTGTTGTGATATTTGTCCTCGACACAGGGATTTTGAAAATAGGTTGAGTGTGGGTGGTGATTTCTGTTCTTTATAATTATTTGCAAACAAGTAAAAATTAAATTAAATTAAATAAAATAAAGAAAATAATCACAAAAGATTGTTTGAGCATTTGGAGTCTGTTGGAGTCAGCATGTTGTGACTAATTTACAGCAAATATCAGAATTTTTGAACTTCACTGTATTCATGCTGTTTAAATCTTAAACACATAAGGTTGTGGGAAATTCAACAAATTAAAAGGGGACCCAAAAAATATCTCCTGCAACCCATCTGTGGGTCCTGACCCAGACTTTGGGAACCAATGACTTAAAGTGTGTGTCGGGCGAATACAGATATTTCTCCCCTTAACACATTATGTACGTTACGCGTGTTAGAAAATCCTTTTCTGAGAATTTGTGGGAAACAAAATAAAAAAAAAACTAGGGAGTGAAGACTGGAAACAGGGTGACACGGACATGGTCTGATTTAAACTACATGATTTTAATAGCAGTAAAGTTTGATCCAGTGGATCAAACTGTAAACATTTCAGAAACCGAAAATGATCAAATATAAAGCCTTGGGTCTGTGCTCTCTGAGCGCTCTTATTTTGAAAAACGTGTATTTTGTAGTTCCTCCTAGTGACTGTACCTTGTCTAGCTTGACTTCCTGTTCCTTTTCCCCTCCCCTGATGTGATGCACCTGTGTTTTATTAGTTTCTGTGTAGTCGGGGGTTGAAGCAGCTCTTTCAGTTGCATTTTTACCGATATCTCATACATTTCTCATCTAAACACCGCCAAAGTTGGCACCGTACACACTGGTGTCCTTAGTAAGTCACCAAGTTTGAAGCCTGTCAAGTGAATCTTTATTCGGCTATTCCTTGCGTTTATAGGAAGGTAATGAATCAAATAATCAAAGGAATAAAGGGAGACCTGAGAGAATTGAGGTGGATGTTCATGTTGGAAAACAGCATCTGTGCCAGTGTACGAACAGCAGTTCTGTGTGGGAAAGCAGAGGTGAGTCTAGTGTGGATAATTTTCCTGCAGCTGATGCTGCAATTCATCTCCCCCTCTCTCCCTCTGTCTCTCCTTCTCTCTGTCTCGTTTCAATCTGTTCACTACCTGATAATCTCCCTCAGGAGCGATAGCGGGCTCATGGGTCTGGCACGAAGGCGCCGCAGAAGTGCTGCACGTTCATATTTGATTTTACCAACAATCTGCTCCTGTGGAAAAATATATAAGACACGCGGCGAGACAACACGGCGCCACTTTATGAGACCGTTGTAGGGAAAATGTATGAGTCAAAAATGACAAGATCGGAAAGCGGACGACGGCCAGATGGTCCTTCTCTAATCAATTAGGTTATTGTTGTGCATGACTCTCATTAAGATGCATCTTCAGCTGCTGAAGACTGCACGAACACGTCCAGTTTGTGTTTTCTACGTCTTAAGTTTAAGCAGACGGGACTTGAGGAATGACAAAAGATGTGACTGGATAATAATTAAAGGTGATATTTGAAAATTAAAATGTGTGCAACATTAACCTTTAGAGTTTAAAAGGTTTGCCGTTATCTCGAATCTCTCAAACAGTACAGGAGAATGATCGCTTTGCATGCATTTTGGTGAGCGGTCTCATACTGTGAGTGGAAAAAATAAGTCCAAATTTTGGGGAAAAAAGCAACTCCTCAGTAAAGTTGGGCGATATGATCTTAATTTTTTTTTTTTTCACAGAATTCCAAAATTAATTGTATAGTTCACAATAAAAAAAGCATATTTAAGCTCATTATCAAAAGCAACATACATTATTAACTCATTATGACTTGATGTTTTGTGGTTGGCCACATGAAAGCGATTGGTGGAATTATCTTTGATTTGTTCCTCTGAACTTGTTCTAATAATTAAAGGTGCCATTTGGATTAGCGCCACCCACAGTTCATAGTCATGCACATTTGTGTCATGACCCCTGTGTGGGTGATGCAGATGTTTTGTGTTCTATTCACTTTTGGACTCTTTGTTGTCGTGTGTTGTTCTTAAATCTTCGTCTCTTTGCCTATTTAGTTTCCGGTTTGTTTGTTTTTGCAGTCCTTCCCGAGTGAGTGTACCTTGTTTTAATTTTACTCCCCGTCCTGTTGTCCCTCTTCTTTGATTATGTGAACTGACTTTTTTGAGAGGGGTACTGAGGCTTTTTAGGTCCAGAAATGCTCTCATCATTTTATGGAATAAGATTTGCAAAAAAAAAATATTGATTTAATCATTCAAAATTGTAAATATTGTATTTTCTTGTTTAAAAATACATTTGTTCTTTGCGCCGTGGTTTTTTGTTTGTGGGCGGGCCTTAGGAAGCTGTGTTGATGATGAGCTGTTCATGTTGCTGATGGTGACCAGTTTGAATGAGAGGTTTTATCAGTGACTTGTAAATCATTCACATGAACGTAAAATCATCATTCTAATTTTATTTTTAATGAACAAAAAACAGCAACATAAAGGATCCTGCTCTGATACCACAGCTGAATTAACCACCACATCACCAACAATTTCCCAGTCTCATCAGCAGCATAAAAAGCTAAATTGCTAATTACATGTGTACTGTTTTTTCTGTGGTAATGACTCGGATAAGTAACGTAAACACTCCACAGCCCATAAAGCCACAGTCTGTGTGTCTGAGGTGATGCAATACACTAAAAATCCATCACAACTTTGGCAAAGCAATCATGCGGCAGGTGAGAAGGTTAACGCAGGCAATAAAGGACGATCGGAACCCAACGTGAACTTTGTTTTAACTTTTGTCTGCTCTGAGAAGAAGAAGAAGTTTAAAGTCTCTTCTGCTTCAAACAACAACACAAACTTGACTCTTGGATCAGTTTGATGTCGTCACTTTTTCGTTTGGACTTTGTGTTTTCTTCTCACAGTGAACCTATCATTTCTCCATGTCACCATGCACATTTAAGCCTCAAGTCTGTAAATCTCCTCATTTTTAACACACAAGCTGGGACTTTTAGTCAAACTGAATGTGAAGTGGAACATTTTCTTTTTTTTATTTGAGAACCTTCACATTCACCTTTTTAAGCTTTGTTCGTAACAGGTGCAACAATATTGAGAATTATTTTGAAATAATTCGAACCTTACTCTAAATTGTGTTAATTTTCTTTGATATATTTTTTGGCCGTATATAGGGAAATGTTTTACTGACATAGATTTATTGACGTATTTTTGATAATTGTACAGTAAAAAAGGACAGAGATTAAAAATTAATCTTAAATGCAATGCATCTGTGATGTGTTCATTTTAACTTCTTCTTTAACAAACTAATAAATGAGAAAAATAAATCAATAAAATGTCCTTCGTTCAGGAAATTATGGACAATTATTCGCTGTTATGTTTCCAGTTTAGTCATTTAAACTTGTTCATAAATAAAAAACAGTTTCATGTTTGTTTCCCCATTTCTTTCCATATCGAAAATGACTGAATCGTGACTTTTGCGAACCGTTACACATCCGAATATTTAGTGATCAGTGGTTCTACTTCCTCCTATAACAAAGACACTTTTGGACAACATCACAGATCAGGTGTAAAAGTAATAACAATAATCAAAAAATTCCCCAGAATTCCTCAAGAAACTTTGGAGTAAGCCTGACAAACTCACCAAATTTTGTCCCAATCCGACCACTTTTGTCTGACCATGACCCAACTACTGGGGGCGCTATAGAGCCCTGGGGCTACCTACGCCCTATGCCACTATTGCGGAAAGCTATATATAATAATAATCTGAAGGATAACAATAGGTTCCCAGGAGCCGTTGGCTCTGGCATATTCATGCTCGGGCCCTAATAAAATATCAGATTTTTAGCAAGAAAACAAGAACTCTCCTTCTTCACTGTAGAACCTGCATAGATTAAAACTCAAAGTCGATTCTATTCTTCTCCAGAGGAATTAGTTATTCCTCCTGAGTGTTGGATTAAACTATATCTCCATTTACAGTTTTTCATTACAGGCTGTAATCTCAGATTTTGACTGCGCTAAATGCATCCTAACGAGACAGGTGCGGCGTCCCGGGCGATGACTGGCAGCTGGTGTTGTTGCTAAAGCTAAAGTGGAGTGGGAGAAAAAGCCATTAAAGTCCTTTATGCTGTGCAGAGAACTGCATGAGGCTGCAGTGTTGCTGTGCACCGTGTGTGTGTTTGTGCCAAGTGGCTCTGCAAATCAGGAGCTGCCAGCACTTCAGTCAATTGTAACTGGTTTATCTGCATGACATGATCTATTGTCTTTTTAAATATCATACTGTCCTCTCTCTGTCCGTCTGTCTTTTTGACCTTTCTACACAAAAACCAGACACATTTGCTAAGACTTTACAATAACGTACACAAATAAGGCAAAGTACTAATAATATTAATAACTGAACCACTTATTAACATTTACCAAAGCCCAATTCATATTTTGTGCCTCTGCAAAAAGCTGAACGTGTGACGAGGCCTAAATCATTATTTAATCATTAGTTTATCATTAACTAATGATTCATTGTGGTGCATAACTTTTAAATATAAACAAATGTCTTCAATCGATTGTTTTTTAACGTGAAGACTGATGGAGGCTACAGCGACATTGTGCGAGTAAAGCGGGACGACTGCAAAACACAAAGAAGCGTCCATGAAAAGTTTCAGAAGTTTAATTCTACTGCTCAAAAAACCCGGCTGTTCAGCAGTTTGGACAGAATCAATGCTTCTAGTCTCCGCCCACTCCTGCTCTGCTGCTGTATACACACAAACGCTCCCTCAGTCAAGTCTGATAGTATTCAGTTTTCATATGAAGGACGCAGCCAACGGATAAAGTCACATCATTTCTATTCATCAAAAGGATAATTGTGAGAATGAAAATTAAATATTTATGAAACAGTGCATCTTTCTCCATCTTACTCCATCTTTCATAAGCAGACCCTGTCATGTTGTGTCATGTCTCATTATGACAGTAAGGATAAAGAAGAAGACAATAGATGGACGGTTGTCAAAATATGAACTCCAAACCTGTAGGGGGAGCTCTGTAGACAGCACCCCCCTGTGGAGAGCCTCATGTGGAGGATAAAGCAGTAGAAAATGGATGGATGGAACCCGGAAAGCAGAGAAAAAGAGACATTTGCCCCCATATACTTGTCATTACGGTACAACCTCAGGACTTTTTGACAATTCTACGGCCATAAAATCAAAATAAATCCAGGCAACCTGATTATAATGATGGTCATAAGCGAAGGTTGGACTCTTCTTACCTGAAGTGTGCAGCTCCATGACGACACACTACATTGTGGGTGTAAACAGTTTGTTGTTGCAGTCATTTACAAATGTTATTTTGCCAAGTGAGGCTTTGGAGACGGTTAAAAAAAAACTGATTTAAAAGGAGTCCTTTAAACGGTGGAGGTGAAAACACAAGCGTTACATAACGTGGCTTCTCCTCCTCAGGTCCTATATGCAAATTGAACGTCATCTCGTTCACTTCCCATCTGTGTGAAAAGCCCTTAGTGCCGTCGAGCAGCTGTTTATCAGACTTAAAACAAGCAACGTAAATCTCTGGCTTTTCCAAACGGCTCTAAACTTCTTTCTTATCGTTCCTCACGTTCCTCCCTTTTCCAATCACCAGCGCTGCTTTTAAGCTCTGAGCCGTGAAACCATGAGTGATGACTGATTCATCTCTGAGACTGAGAAACACTCACTCACTACAGGCCACTATTAGGTACACAGGACTCTGAATAAAGTATTCAGCACTGGCATCTGCTGTTGGGGTTTTTTTCTGCTTCATGGTGTGCATTCAAACATGGTTCTTAAAAAAAAAACCTTGGTTGTACCGAGAGGTTATTTGAGTTACTAGTCCGGTCATTCTCCTCTGACCTCGGAGAACTTCTGCTCCATGGATATTTTCTTTCTCTGTAAGCCCTGGAGATGGTTGTGCGTGAGAATCCTCGTCGATCAGCATCAGCAGTAGATTCTGAAAATACTCGGACCAACAACAACAACAACAACCAAGCCACGCTCCAAATCGCCTTCCCTCCTCTTCATTCTGTCGCTCAGTATTCTGACTGCAATTAGCTGGTTCGATATTTGCATTAACATGCAGTTCAGCATGTTTCTAAACAGATGGATTAGTCGTTTTTTAAACTTCTGTCAAAGCTAAAGTCCCCAGTGTACTTGTGCGTTGGGTATAGACGTGATTTACGTCATCAACACGCAACTCGATTTTGGAACCGCGCACAAGGAGCGCGTTGGGTGTGCAGCGCATGTGTGAACTGAACTTCAGCCTCACCAGCAGGTGGAGTATTAAGCCCCGCTCACCAAGTAGAAAAAAACATTTCAAGTTGTCGCCAAGGACAGTCATCCGAGTCGCGACTTGGCATCCCTCGAACTGACTGACACCCCGACTCCCCTGCCCGACGGACGTTTCAGACGTGTCCGAGGGAGCTGTAGCGTTGCTCTCTTCTATAGTAGGAATGCGTTTTATTCCCGGCGTCCAGACTTGTTCCGGCACCCGATGGTGAAGTCAGATACTACAGGGCCCTGGCGAGGAAGTATACCAGGCCCTTAAAGGTGACATCTTATGCTTGTATCACACATATATGTTAGTTATGGAGTGGTCTACTTACATAAATTAACTTGTTTTCATGGTTAAAAACCTCCTAATCGCTGCAAACGAGCCGATCAAAATATCTCCTCACTGACGCTCTCGTCAGCCGCACTGTTTCAGACCAAAACCACACCCCCAGAACGTGGACTGTGTTGTGATTGGCCAGCCAACGAGAGCTCTGTCCCACTGTCCTGTGATTGTCAGGGTACCTGGAAGTGACGTAATCGATAGGCCAGCTCTCAGATACACAGCTCCCCCTCTGGCACGGTGGATGCTCTGCATCTCAGCAGCTACAACAAGAGTAGTTCTTCTTCTTCTGCGGTTGAATGTACGCAACCGGATGTGCCCGGACTAGTGCCCGCACCAGGAGGCGCTACGGTGGTGAGGATTTCTGATGACGACATCAAATTATGGAAGTGCCGATCCGCTTCGCAGAGCCCAGGAAAACAATAAAACCCTATTTTCTCAGCAGTGGCTGAACTGTTTGTTCTGAAACTTTAGGGTTTCATAAACGAGGTAATGACGCAGATACACACACACAAACGCAGCGATAATTGGAGTTTCCGGTCTATGTCGCCTTTAATTCTTCCCTGGCAGAAGAACTAATGACGCTTGTCCACTACCCAGTTCCAGTACGATTCAACTCGGCGATTCAACTTTTTGCTTTTCCATCAGTGATAGCACCTGGTTCCTGGTGCTTTTTTTTTCAGCACCTGCTCTGACAAGGTTCCAAGCTCGCTGAGCCGAAATGTGATGTCAACAGACTGCCGGTGTCATCACTGGAAGAGTCATGAGTGACACAAGGATCAAAGTGAACAATGCCGAACTGTAGATCAGTTAAAAACACTTGAAAATCCTGAAAACGTGCGTTAACCTTCAACATTTTAGTCCACAGCAGCACCTACGGGAACTCCAAGTTCAAGGCGTGTCTTTAACCGTGCAATTCATAACAACAGGCTGTGAACCACTGAGTGGTCTCTTTTTATGCTTTTTTTATTTATTTTATTTATTTATTTATGGAGTGTTCTGTTTTCAAATCACCGCTGGAGTTTTGCAGTCTCATTGTATTCAGTACAACATCGATAAAGCTTTCAATCAATCAGCGACTTCTTTTCTTTTTCTTTTTTTTTTTTACACGGTGTGAATGTGACCTTCTGAGCTGTAATCTGGACTTTTTTAGAAGGAACCTACAGAGATTTCACACGGTAGTTATTTTTGAACGAAACAGTCTTTAAATATAGGGCGAGCAGTTGAAACAGTGCATGTTATCGCCGATTATCAATCGATGGTGATTCAAATTATTGTAACTGCTATATGAAAAATTAAGATAATCTTCCAGTTTGCCCAATGAGGCCAACGCAAAGTAAATATGTACTAAATAGCCACCAGGGGGCACCTCCGCTGGTTGCATAACAGTCTGTTTGGATTTTCCTGAGAAGTTAATTGCCTCAATTGATTCTTTAGTGGAACGTGATGTTGATTTTGTACATCATGTTCCCATTTAAAGGAAAACATTTGCACATTTGAGTGGACACCAGTTTGATTGACAGCCACTGTCGGCCAATAATTGCCTGGGTGCAGGTGACGTCGGCGAATTTCCAATTGCGAAACGTCGCCCTTAATCGTTAACCGCTCCACAAAAGGAGGAGGTCAGATTCTTGAGCTGAAGATAATCGTCCTAAAATAAAGGCAAACCTGACACTTCATCCATCTGCCCTGACATCATACATCAATCCCAGGGGCTTTGGCACCGAAGCGATACAGTTTGTCCTTGGCTTTTCCGAGCAAAGCTCATCTGTGTCTTTGTCAATATCATAGGGGTTTGTGTGATCGTGCAGCTCTGCCAAACGCAGCCAAAGCCTCTCTTCGGGACATAAGAGCTTTCATCCTCACTCCCTCTCCCTCTGCCGCCGTCCCCTCCTCCGTGGTGGGGGGAGTGATCCCTTGTGCGGCGACTCAAAGATTTTTCAAAGGCAGACGTTTAATCGGCCTTAAAAGAGCCAAAGCATGAATCAAAGGTCACAGCGCCTCACGCTGAAAGCTGTGGGGAAATAGCCTCCGAGCTGGAAGCGTTCATATTACCGGCGAGTGTGGTGCGAGTGCTGCCACGGAGTCAGCAGCTGCAGAATACCCTCAGAAAAATGTCAAGAATGCATTGAACCAATTCCCTGTAAGTGCAGAGTGAGGCGGGAATCACTTTGAAGAAGACGTGGCTAATGTGATTTCATGCATGTCGGTGTGGGGGGGTCACGGTTTTCACAGCCGCTTTCATAGAATCTCTTTTTAATTGGTTTGCAGACTTTTCCATTTGGACTGAAAACTACCTGCCTGTGCGTGCGTGTGTGTGTGTGCATCAATGTGCCATGCGGTGATAATCATCCACATCCCACCTCGTCCCGCTCGCTTCCTCCACGAAAACAGAGAGGATCAGGTCAGAGCTTCATTCTCTGAATAATGCGACCGCTTTGAAAATCTGCGTGCGTGTGCCACTGGTGTGTCGTTTCACTCGCAGAAGACTGTTTAATAGCCGTGCACACCTGGCACAGCCACAGAAACATTACATATCAGCTTTTTTTTTTTGTCTTTCTTCCTCAAACTACTAACGAGGAGCTACCTGTAAAAATGTATACACCTGTGAGCATTAGTGCCACAGTAATCCCAGTCTATCTATAAATGCAAGGAACCTCTCTCACTCTGTCTGACTGTAACAGGTCTCCTGACAGGCTTCAAACTTGGCAAGTGACTGACTGAGGGAACCAGTGTGAGCAATCTGACAATGTTTGAAGAAGGAATAAAAGAGATATCAGTAGAAATGTGACTATAAGAGTTGCTTCAGTCCCCACACCTCCACCTGACTCCTTATTTCTCAAAGTTGGGCGAACGCACAGGCCAAAGACATGCAGATTTGGGGATTGGGTCAATTGGACACTCTAAATTGACTGTAGGTGTGAGAGTGGATGGTTTTTTTGTCTCCTTGTAATGGACCGGTGATGGACTCCTGCCTTAGATTGGCACAGCTCCCCCCCACAACCCTCATATGGAGGATAAAGCGGTAGAGGATGGACGGACTAACACACCCAGAAAATGCACTCAAGGTGGCCTGGATGCTGTATGGTGGCTTAAACCCAGAAATAACAGAAGAAACCGAGAGAGAAATAAGCATTATAACACAACCGTGACAAAACCATGGTGAAATCTGGGCCAGTAAATATTTTTAAACAGATGAAGAGACTGATTTTATACTGATTTTAAAAAGCTTGGATCGACACACACCATGCTTGGTTGACATCAAATTACTCAATCAATTGATCAATCAATGACTTCTCACAGACTTTCAAGGACCTATTCCCTTAAATCCAAGTACTGAATGTGCTGACACAGTTTACGATGTGAGGGAAACTCCATGGTGGCGTCCACTTTTATTGATTTGCAGCACGCTTTATTACACCTGAATAAAAGTTGGTTTCGGGGTTTAGTTACACTTAATTAAACACCATCGATTAAAATAATAAAATACAACCTGTGGAGAATGCAGCCAAAATACTGTGGTAAAAATGTAAATAAGCACTATGTACAATGGAAATACTAGATACAAATATAATCTGTGCTGACGTATCCTGGTCATTTCATGACTTAAATACATAACGTAAAGTATAATTGAAGCATGCTGGACTCAATCACTGTATGAGATTTTTTCGCTGTGTGCGTTTATGGTAAATTATTCACAGATGTGTTCCTTTGTTGTTGTGTTTTTTGCCCGCAGTGCACCTGCTGCTCTATAATTCCCCAACACTGTGGAGCTCCCGCTGTCATTGTGTCAAGTCGTGGTGTGTGCAAACAGTTGACAAAGCAATTTTCTGGTCAGGTCTGGACGGAGCTGTTGGGCATTCTATCATCTTGAATCACTGTTATTCTCTCTGTGAGCTCTTAACCAGTGAGAGAGGGAGAGAGTGAGGGTGATGACCACTGAACTGTGACTCATCCCAGTTATGTTGTCTGCTCTTGTCAACAATTGCTGTCTCTCTGGGGGTTTTTTTTGGTTTTTTTTTATAGCTTTGATGTCACCTGTGACCAAAAAAGCTTTCAGTTGTAGAGAAAAGTAACTAAAAATGAGCTCCCAGAGACAAAACAGTGTGGCAATGACCTTTGACATTGATGCCACTTGTGGTCAGTCAATGAAATATAATTATATTGAGAAATGTGTCGACATCCATTGTTCTCAAACTGTGATACGTGTTGGTGACGTCCTCCGTGAGTAGATTCTTACCTAAATCATACTTGTCCTAGTGGAGGGTGGTAAATAATAATAATAATAATAATAATATTGCACCTGCACTACAACACATAAAAAGTTAATGAAAGTCTGTTAAAATATAGATAAGACCTAACACCTGTAAAAGTAAGGCATTAAAAAGTGTAAAAATGTGAAAGAATTAATGTTGATCATTGGTGATGACATCATCAGAATCAGCTTTATTTGACTCCGGTTTTATCCAGCACACGCTGTACATTAAAAATAAACATCAACATAACTTAACAAACATTCAACTTGAAAGAACAAAGGACAACAAGAACAATAACTTAAAAAGAGTGTAGTAAAAAGTGAATAAATAAGGTGTCCAGAGGTCCGGTCTATTTCTAAATATATATATTTATGTAGATGAGGTGCAAAATAGTGAATAAATAAATAAATAAACTGGTCAAGTGTTCATTAGTGTGACGGCCTGGGGGGAAAAAAACATAGATTTGATGTCACCTGTGACAAAAGAAAACTTCCAGTTGTAGAGAAAAATTACTAAAAATGAGCTCAAGTGCTGCACTTTGTTTGCTTTTTTTGACCTGGTACATTAATGCCACTTGTGTTTTTAACGTGACATTTAACCAATCAGTCAATAAAAATATACTTATATTGAGAAATGTACATCTACATCCATGGTTCTCATGGTTCTCTTCTGGTTGGAGGAGAGGTGAGGAATTGCACAGAAAATGATTGCATCAAAGCTGCAAGCAGCATTGTGCTGCCCAGCCGCCGTGCTGCCAGCAGGTGGCGCTATGCCCTCAACTTAGTTTTCATGTGCTGGTCATTTCTGGCCGAGTCTCTTGTGTCACGTTTTTCATGCAGATCGGTCAATGTACGGTGAAGTTATAGGGCACTTCCTGTATTGTGGCAAACCATTCGCCAAAATTCCCGAAAATTGCTGAGGCCACGCCCTTTTGAATCTGAGACCCTTTTGATCATTTTTCATCTCTGATTTGTGTAGTACAAATACAATTGACATGCAAATTAATTCAGTTAAGAAACGTGCAAATTGCAGAATGTTGACGCCAAATTCAAAATGGCCGACTTCCTGTTGCGTTGAGGACATGCTCCCAATTTACTTTTTTCTTCATCTTGGGCTGCGACATGTTCCCACCAAGTTTCATGAAATTTGGTGCAACTTAGTTTCAGCTTTGTCCTACCGGGTTTCACCTTTGGGGGGCTCTAGTGAGCCATTTTGCACCACTTTCGATGTATTTCCCTTAATTTTATTCAAATTTTTCACCAGATCTGAGGTGCATGCCAATTGTTGTCCATTTTCACCTACGTTTAGTTCTTTAAAATTGCGATGCGTCACAAGGACTTAGGTCCTCACAACATTGTGTGAGTGTGCAGGCTCTCATAAATAAATTAAATAATCATAATTAGAGTCAATAGAGCTCAATATCTTCTCAGGTGGTACTTGATATAAAAAAAGTTTAAGAGCCACTGCTGTAGAGAAAATGTTGTGCAACATTGCATTGTTTAACTCCCTCGGTATTCTACATTGTGTATGACAACATAATGATAAATGATTTTCCAGTGTTAAAATACATCAATAATATTCATATATCTAGTGTTTATTCTTCTAGATGTTGTTTTCACTTGTACTTTTCAAGAGGAACTTTGCAAGTCTGGTCACTTTTTCGACCCTATTTTTCCTCTACAGAGCTCCCCCTACAGGTTCGGAGTGCATATTTTTTAATACCACTGTAAGTGTCCATTCCTCCATCATCTACCTCAGAGACCAGAAAGTAAAACTTTGTCTTCAGTCAGAAACAAAAACCTGCCTTAAATTAACAATAACATGGACGTCTTGTCTTTAATCAGCAGCTCGTTGCGAAGACAAATGAGCGTGAGAGCGTATTACTGCTTCTTCTTCGAGCCTAATTTATGATAATCCGTAATACGTAATCTACAGATTTGCCCCTTTAAAAGAGAAAGAGAAAACCTCATAATAAAGGTATTTTAATAAAGTCGTAACAGCTGGTCGTAGAGCTGGTGTTTTCTCTTCTGTTTGTGTTTTCGGTTTTGCATTGGGTTTTTATTGCAGCTCATTTCTCCTCCTCTCGCATGAGTTTTGGGTCGTTGGAGTGTCTTTGAAAGGGGTTTTCTGTTTGAAATTCAGTTTGACACCAGAGACAGGAAGTTGCTCCGTGACGATTAAAACATAACTAAAGAGGTACAGTAGTTAATAATAATCTTGCACCTCCACTAAAAAAAACAGTGAATGAAAGACCTGACATTAACACTGTAAAAATAAGCTATTTAAAAGTGTTGAATGTGAAAGAATGAATCCTCTGTCAATCTCAAACAGACATTATTGGTATAAGGACTTTTCTTCCGCCAATTTCTTTTTTATTTTTATATGTTTAAATTTAATATAACATTTTTTTTAACTTTTTCATAAAAAGCTGAAGTGTGTATAGATAGACAGATTAAACTTCCCTGTTTCGTTGAATAAATAATAACAATGATTCTGTGATGTCTGCTTTTGCTTTTTGTCGTGTTCTTTTCCGCCACCTGGTGGATCGTCGTCACACTGCGGCTCACACAAAAAAACCACTGTGCGCTTTCTTTGCTTCAGTATTTACTGCAGGTGATTCCTGTCTCTTCCCACACTGTGAGAGATGTTAGACGAGAGAACCGTGATCTCCAGTCCAATAACTATGCTGCTCAGCTTTATGGTGGTGTCACGAGCGTTACCGTGGAAACCAGAGCAGAGCAGGCTGTAAAGTTGAAGGTGAACACAGATTTGATCAAGAGTTATTTTTACCGTCCATTATTTTGTTTGGTCCATAAAAATGTCAGAAAATGTTGAAATGTGTGTTTTTCGAATGTGGGAATAATGATTTTTTTTTGTCCATAAATTAAAAAAAAATTATTTTGTTTTCAAATCAGAGAAACTTGTTTTATTGTCTGTTTGTGTGTGTCTGTCTGTCTGTGTCTGTGTGATTGCATGAATGTTTCTGTGTAGCTGGTATTCCTTATGTTGTGGGGACCTCATCATCATGACATCATGGGGACTTGTCTTCCTTATGCGGACAAAAATCAACTCCCCATGATGTAAATGACTACATTTTAAGGTGAAGACATGTTTTAAAGTGAGGCTAGGGTCAGGGGTCAGCATTAGCTCCTCTCTTGTAAGTGGTAAATGTCAAAAAGTAGTAAAAAAAAAAAAGTAAGTCTCCCTGAAATTAATGTAAGTCAATGTAACGTCCTCTGAAGTCATGAAAACCTGTGTGTGTGTTTGTGTGTGTGTAATAAACTCACCTGCTGTAAAAACAGATATTTCAAAAACCGTTTTTTTTCAAAGTTCCGGCTGACTCTGCACTTTCTTTGCAGAAACCTTGCTTTTCATGCCTGAGGAGAAACTGTGTCCAGCCAAAAACATCTGTATTATTTATCATATATATATATATATATATGTGTGTGTGTGTGTGTGTGTGTGTGTGTGTGTGTATATATATGTATATATATATATATACTGTATATATATATATGTATGTATATATATATGTGTATATATGTATATATATATATATATATATATATATATATAGATAGATAGATAGATAGATAGATAGATACATATGTATATATGTACATATATTTATACATAAGGATTTTTAGGGAAATCTTTTTCCCTAAATTATTATATTATAATTATATTATTATAATACAAACATTTTTTTAACCTGAAACTTTATAACTAACTAATTTATACATAATTTATATCTAATTGTTTGGGTTACTTTTTTATTTTTTTAAGCTAATTGTATAAGTTGTTTTTGCTTTTGTGGGAGATGTTTTTGTTCTTTAGGTAAATAATAATTAGTCCAGTGTAAGTTTTTTTTGTCATTTAATTTCATTTTTGTTTACTGGAGGTAAGATTAGGTTTATTACAGAAGTTTGTCTTTGTTATTTTGACAACAATTTCTAAAACAACTTTGCAGATATTTAAAGCTTAATAACAAAACTTCAAAGTACAAAATATCATTGAATCAAGTAGGTTTATTTATTTATGTTTACTTGCAGCAAACATGCAGTACCGTCACCACCCACCAGAGGGCTGAAGCACACACTCTGGAAATGACTGTAAATCAAATAGATAGTACACAATTTATGTAGGAAGTACCCAAGTTCTTAGGAAATGTAGTAAAAGTACACAAGTTTTTTAGGAAATGTAGTAAAGTACACAATTTATGTGGGAAAAGTACACATTTTTAGGGAATGTAATAAAAGTACACAATTTATGTAGGAAATGTAGGAAAAATACACAGGTTTTTAGGAAATGTAATAAAAGTACACAAGCTTTTAAGTCGTGTAACTGCTCAAATATCCATCAGAAAGAAAATAAATCCAAAAATAAATTGATTAATCAGAGAATATTCAGCTGTTAGTAACTGGATATGCTTTTTTCTTTCTTTTCTTTTCTTGCCACAGTGTGCTCATGTGTTCAGGATGAAGCTCCTCCCCCTTCAGGATGAAGCCCCTCCCCTCTCCAGGCAGTGCTGGGAACAGGTGCAGCTTGTTTCAATGGTGCTTTTGTGTTTGGAGCAGGTGACCCGTCTCCTCATTAGTCTCTACGGACGCTGACTCTCCTCCATGTCTTCACGTCGGAACATGAGAGGACACGGAGACACAGTGGGCCGTAGAATGAAGAGACAGAGGACGAGTGGTTAAAAAAACAGCTGGGAAGACATTGTCCCTCCAAACAGGTACGAAGTTTTTATCAAGTAAAATTAGCTTTTTTCCTATTTGCTTTAAAGCTGTAGTATGTAACTTACATGCAAACACTTATCGTCAAAAACAGTAAGTTCACACACAGCTGATTAAACTGAATAATTGAACTTAGCCCAGGCAGTAAGAGGGAAGTAGCAGTTAACCACCAGGGGGCAACTCTACTAGTTTCAAAAAGTAATACTAATAACAAATGAGCTAACAATTGCTAGTTTCAGCTTGTCTTAAGTAGAACAAAATTGTTCTGTAAATTATGTTCACATGTAGAGGAAACTAGGCGATAAAGTCTGTCACATGTGAGTGGACACCAGTGTGATTGACAGCTGCTTTTGTCCAATAGGAGCCTGGTTGCAGGAGGCATCTGTTGTAGTTGCAAAAGTTTGTCGGTTAAATTACGAAACTCAAAAACTCAAAAACAAGACATTTTTGATGAAGCCCATCCGCTCCACACAAATGTCTCTGTGTTTGGTGACATTCCTGTGCTGCACACAGGAAGTGATTGTTTTCATGTGAGGGGAGTTTTTTTGGGGGGGGCATCACAAAGAGGCGTCCACGAAACGTCTCAGAAGTGAATTCACGTTTTTTTTTTCAGATCTCATAGATGAAATAGATACATCATGTCTCCGCCCACCTCAGCTCTGCTGCTGTATACAAACAAACGCTCCCTCAGGTCTGATAGTTTTGCTTGACAGAGTTTGTGTTCACAAACATCAAACAGAGGCAGAATAATAACAACAACATCAAAGATCTCCTGATCCGTGGTGTTGTAACAGTGTTTCCATCTGACTCTGGAGTTCACCTCCAGCTGGAGTTTGTGCCAACATTGGAGGCCTCATGTCTCTCAATAATTCATGGCGCCCTTCTCTGTCCTCCGTGTCTCACCATGGAAACAGACTTCTGTCTTTGTGGGATGGTGTTGGTTTCACCGGCCGCGCTGCCTCTGAAACCACCAACCCCTGAGTCGTTCAGTACATTTAAATTTAAATTTCAAAACTGTCGTAGAAAAGACAAATATTTTTTATTACATGTTTGGACCTTTTTTTTCTGTCATTAAACACTGACCTTGTGAGGACCAGTAGTCCACATGGAGACCAGACCCTCATTTCTGAGGGAACTGTTAAAGTTGAGTTTAGATTCTAATTATTATTTTGTCTGCGTCCATAACTTTAAGTTTTTTTCAGGTTAAAATTTGGTTTTAGGGTAAGGGGCTCGGGAATACATAAATATCTATGAAGTGTCCTCACTAAGACATAAAAACAAGTGTTTGTGTGTGTGTACATCTAAATTCAGCTGTGAAGGTTGAGCATCAAGTTTTCTCTCATTACAAGTGTAGTGTATCTTTGTCGCCCACCAGAGGGCACACTTTTACTACAATTACTCTTGTCATTTACAGTCACACACTTCAGGACCGATTTTCAGGTTTACCATCTCTGTGCTATGTTGATATACAGCATTTTCCATCATGAATGAAAGTATGAGTCAGTTTTCTGTCAAATATTGTGGATTTAATACATTAAAAAAACTAAGAACTTAAAAGTGGTAACACTCAACTGAAGTAAAAGCAAACTAAAAAAAAGTAAGTTAAAAGGAGTTTCGAATGAGCTTAATTGACTTATTTGCAAATGATTTTTAACCATTTTTTATAGTGTAGATTATTTGGCTTCATTAGTGAAAATAAGTGATAGTCTGGTGTCTATAAAACTTTAGATATTGTATAATATTAATCACTATAATAATACACCTCATAATCTTTATATTTATATATGTATTATTCCCTAACTGTAACTCTCTAGTTTTCATATGATGTCATTTTCACCCAAAATATTTTAAAGATTTCTTTCTTAAGTGTATATTGTTTTGGCTGTTTCAGCCCCAATATATAATTATTCTTTTTAATGTGCTTAATTTTCAAGTTGCTTGTGCAATATGTTCTACTTTAGCGTTTTTTTTGTAGAGTTTATTTAATTGAATGTGATTCAAGCTGTTGTCCCTGGGCAAAGGTAAATTACTAAGAAGTCGCCCTTTTTGCGATATATCTGTCACATTTCTTCATATGTTTTTTAATTTCTTAGTTTTCTTAATTGTATTCACATGTGGGGAAATAAATACAATTTAAAAAATAATAATAATAAGGAATAAGCAGTTGAAAGGTTCAAAATGTAAATGTGACCTTTAAACACTAGGCTATAGAGTATATGTTTATTTTCCTATTTTTGTTTATCTCTTCTTTCTTCCTCTGACGTTGTCTTTTGACTCCAAACAGAAAGTTGCTTTCATGTAAATGTTCTGACGACGCGTCCTCAAAGCTTTTTTTTTCTCGTTATTTATTGTGACAACATGATGTTCTCGTGCCCTGAGGGATGTTTTTAGTTTAGTTTTAGTTCGCCTGCTGTGTTGTTATGGACTCTGTGTTGCAGGAGCAGTGGAAACACGATGAGTCTACTGGTTGTTGTTTTTTTTGACAGTTTTTCTCACAAACTGTTTTCTTTATGTCACTTTCTCCTGTGACACGTCGATTAAAACGAAAAAAATTACTATGACGTGGAACGCATTGCCAGAGGCTCCTTCTGGAGTTCACCTGTCAGTCATGAGTGCAGTTGTGATGCCTGGCATATTTGTGGCCGCTCTTTTGTGCGGCAAACACAAAACAAATCAGTGACACGCAGAGGAGATTATGTCGTCTTCCCTCTTCTTAAAACAGAAAACGCCTTCTCTTTCACAAGCGTGCACAGGGTGTTAGTGGTGTCGATGTAGGTCAGGCGAGGAAAAACTGGTTCATGTGGAGGGTGTGTCCCCTTATTATTCACTACAGGGCAGAGCCCAAGGCATATGTGAACTGAGGGGCTTGGGGCACCCCTGGGGCCCCAATAGAGTGTGAAAAAAACAAAACCATTTTAACATTAAAGATATCTTTAGGTATATTTAGACAGGGTGTGAATCACAGGGTGAATATTACAATACAATACGCGATTTATGGTCTAAGATTACAAAAAATCCCGATACGATTCTGTGGTAATCAATATATTGAGAGACAATCACAATATCTGTCGTAAAAAGTTCAGATAAAAGAAAAATAACATAATTTAAATGCCATGGCTCTGTTTTATTCCTAAAATCTATCGTACATATTTTTCAGCAATTTGAAAATTATATTTATATTGACCTTTCACGGCCCACCTGCAGTACCTTCATAGCCCACTAGGGGTGGTCCACACTTTGGGAATCTCTGTTCTAGTTTGGTGTAAATAACACAACTATAAATCAAAGCTGCAAGCAGCACTGTGCGGGTCCTCGCGTCTCTTATCTCACATGTGATGTTTTGTGCAGATCGGTCAATGTACGGCGAAGTTACAGGATACTCTTCCTGTTTTTTTACGGTGAAATGGCAGCTATGTGATGTTACTTGTGACGTGTCAAGCCAATCGGAAGTTACAGGGCAATTCAAAATGGACGACGTCCTGTTGCGTTGAGGACATGGTCCCAATGGACGTTTTTGTTCGTCTTGGGCTGCGTCATGTTTCTACCAAGTTTTGTGAAATTTGGTGCAGCCCTTGGGGGGCACTACTGAGCCATTTTGCAGCACTTTTCATACATATGTCCCTTATTTTATAAAATGTTAGGCCACTTTCTGATTTAATCCGTTTGGGCCACAGTTGAATACGTCAAATATGTGATCATTTTGGAAGGAAAACAAATATATCAGGAATTCTATAGTGTTATATTTGTATAATATATAATAGTTAAGCACCAGCTACATGTGGTGGGAAGCAGAGGGCCCAATATCCTATTCTTCTTCGGGCCTCATATAGGCTTGGTCCGGCCCTGCTACAGGGTTTGAAACAGGGACTTAAAACACATGGGTGTTTTCTTTGTTCCACTTTTTTTACTCGACACTTTCACTTATTTCCTGAACGACACCAGATGTAAATGTGAGGAAACAATGAGGGAAACAAAATGTTATGCGTGTGTGTGTGGGTTGGGGGTGGGGGTGTGGATTTGGGGGAGTGTTGGATTAGATTAAGGGAAAAAAGTGTCCTTTTATCTCCTGCTGCCAGGAGCGAGACACGTTGTTAAAACTCAAATGAGTATAGACTCCAAAACAAATACAGGATATTTGTTCATGAATGCCTCGTGGCTGTGGAGTGGGTGTGGACACTGTGGCTGTCAGAGCGGCCTCGTTCTCTCCCTCTGCAGTTATGACTGCCCCCTCTCTTCTCCCTCTCTCGTCTCTTCTCCTCTGAGAAGTGGGAGGCTCTAAGTCATCCAATACCTGCCACATTCATAAATGTTACTGTAACTTGTCGAACTGCCTCGACAAGTGCAAAACACACGAGCACACACAGAGAGACAGAGAGACGTTTACTGTCCTGGGACAAGAGGAAGAAGAAGAAGAAGAATATTTTAAACATCAGAAGTTGAGCAAGAAGAAAGGAAAAAAGAAAGGCTTTAAATGACTCCTTTGGAAGAATGATAGAAGTGGCCGTGTCCCAGTCGTCCAACATGTCTCTGGAGGAGAGTCCTGGCAGAGAAGCAGTGGAGAGTGAGACGGACTGCTCGGAGGGGCTGGACGAGGTCGTCCTGGGACGTATTGCCGGTTTACCCCTGGATCCGTTTCCACCCAGAGACTTCAGAGGGAAATTCAAAAAGATGCGCCACAAAAAGAGGCCGACCATTCTGGAAAGTAGGTGCTGCTTTGTAGTGTTTTGGGGAGTTTGAGAAATATAGTTCAGAAACTCACAATGAATACTGGCTGTTATTTTCTTTATCCTTTATTCAGAAGGATCCCACTGAGATCAAGGTTATAATAGTTTGGAATTTTACATTTGTTTTTAGAGTGTGTTTGCTAGTTTCTATTAGTTTTTACTTTTTGTAAATGCTTAGTTTGAGTTTTTTTTGTATACTTGTATACCAGGTGCAAGGTCATAATAAGTATTGTGTCATAAAAACAAAAGCAAAAGATGCCATTTTAAAAAAAATGTATGAGGACAAACTATACAAAAATATTGAATGAAGTGCAAAATGTGCATTATACTGCTGTACACATGAATACTAGTATTATTATTATCATCATTATTATAATTAACATCATTATTATTATAATTATTATTATTACTATACTAAAAACACAGGGTCTCAGGAGGAGCTCAATCTGAGGGAAAACCTGAGCAAAAAAAATAAGAATAATAAGACATTTGATTGACTTAGTTAAACCAACTCAACCCAATTAACTACATAACCAATGTTATGTTTCACTTGTATAACCTTATGTCCCACATGGGACACGAAACAACAACTTTGAACGTGTTTAAAGAAGTCAATCAGTGTCTGTTGTAAAAGTGAAGTGTTTTGCAGCTCATTCCATGTCCAGAAAAAATCAGTTTTTACTTTTGGATGATAAACTAACCCTTAACCCTCCTCTCCTCCACTTTAAGGAGCCTTTATTCAGTGTTAAAGGCTTCTTAAATATTTAATTTCAAATGCACACATCACAGTCACATGGTTTAGTTTGCGGGACATCATTAACAACAACATGTGGGTAAACTCCCAGAATCCCTCAGTAGCACCTTCTCTGTGTCGCCTCTAGTCGTCACTGTTTCCTCCTGGGGTTTTGACAGAATAGCACAGAGAATGACAGTGTCCGTGTCTCATCCTGGTTTTCCCTTTATAAAAGAGATTTTTAATCTTAATGGAACTTCCTGGTTAAGTAAAGGAGTAAAATCAGTCATTGGAATTCTGTTTTTTTGCCACAAATTGGTAAATAGTCTGTTTCTTTATATCGTCTTGTTGATCAGTCAAAGCTGCTTCACATGACAGTTTTACACTTTCACTCATTCACTCAGTCATCAGGAGGAACTTAGAGTTAAGTGTCACATCAGCACGTAGACTTGCTTAGGGGGAATTTAACCTTTCGACCTCTTTAGTGCTACTGGCAGTTCTTGTCTACGAAAACAGTAACAACGGAAGAAAATGAATGAAAAACTGTAGTAAAAACTACAACAAACAAAAATAATAGCAACAATAATTAACCATTTAAAAAAATAATAGGCCTGAATTGATTAATTGATTAATTATTAATTGCCAAGTTGCCAACTATTTTTTATTATCGATCATTTTGACATTTTTGATCATTTAAGTCATTCAATAAGCAAGTTTGCTGATTTTTTTCACCTTCTTAAATGTGAATATTTTCTGGTTTCTTTCCTCCATAAAACTAAGAAATCATTAAAAATTTTGCTTGTAGACAAAAAAATGTCTGAGAACATCATGATTTTGAGGTTTGGGAAACATTGATTTTATGGACTAATGATAAGAAAATAAGAATAGATTGCAATTTGGCGCACTAATAAAGAACAAAAAAATGCAATAAAATCAGTTAATTAATGAAATTGATATATTTTGTTTTACAGTGAACAAAATCATTTATAAGAGAGTTAACCGGAAAAAACAATATCTAAATTTAAATATAAAAAAAAAAAAACATGTGTTTTTTGACAAAGATTCACTTCACAGCTTATGATTTTTCTCTCAGTACAATATTCCTGAAGATATTCAGTCATCAGACTTTTGGAAGAGACGTATGAGTGAATGATCGTCTTCTTGATCGTCATCAGTACGACCTGCAGAGAGAAAACTAACTTAATATCGTCTCAAAGAACAGAATCATGAGTTCGCATAAACATTAAAAAACGCTGAGTATTGAGTGGCAAAACTGCGTTAAATGCAAATTTTTTGATTTTTTTCTATCGTGTCTAAGTTGCACATAGTTGTGAAATTCTCCTAAAACATCAAATTGTTAAAAATACAACAATTAATCTGCAGCTTTTGTGATTCTGCTAATGGTTTTGTTGCAAATTCTAATTTAAAAAACAAACGAGGATGAAGAATGTTGGACAGTGACTCCAGATGAGCGGCTGAATGAGACGCACATGCCTCACATTCTTCACCTTCATCGGAGCTTGATAATGTTTTTAATCAGCGCTGAACATGTCACGGCCTTCACTTTACCCTCAAGTCTCCAAAGTCAAGTCTTTAAAAAAAAAAAAGGACTTGCAGGAAGTTTTTGGTCAAACACATGAGAGAAAAACAAAGAAACAAACCTGCAAACGTCACAGAGTTTCACTGCGGCAGCTTCTGTTTTTTAAGAAGTGAAAGTGATCGTCTTCCGGAGATACATCAACAGTTTTACAAGATGTATTAAGATAAGATTAACCCTTAAAGTCTCATTATAGATCTGATATTTCTGTCTTATCTTCCTTCTCGTGTCAGAAAATTTGTTTTATGACATGACCCATGAATTATCTTCTATTATCAACTCGCGGGGGTCGTTACAGCAGCAGAGACGGTCAAAATGTAGAATATTTTTCCATATGTAGAATATGGAAAAATTTTGAATATTATGATGATTAACAGCAGTGAGTAAACAGAGTAAATACAGCAGGAGCTTGTCATTGACAGTGCAAACATTGCAACTGTTGTAGCCTACTTTCTTCCTCTCCAGTTATTGCTGCTTCACAAATAATCAGGTTTGAACAGTTAGTGACTTTGTTTTAGGTTTTGTACAATTTAGTTCACTTAAAAGGGACAAAAAAATAACAATACAGCCGTTAAGTTGCATGAAAAAAAGCAAAGTCATGTGGTAAAATCTTTTTTATTATTATTATTATTATTATTATTATTATTATTAATTTTCAAATTAAAAGTCCCATATTTACACTTTTTAATCAAAAAAATTATCAACTTCGAGATAAAAAGCTAAAATTTCCATAACTTCTGACCTTGTTGTGTTCAGGACATCTATGACTACTATAATACTCTAAATCAGATATTTTTACTGTACAGTTTTAGAGAAATTTCAAATTAAAAGTCACATATTCACCTATATTTGTTGCCACCGTGGCACATGAGAACCAAAAAAGACAACATTTCCCATGATTCCACCCTGCATTGTTTTTCAAATGAGAGACTCCAGGCGACAGATATTACATACTGTTCTTCAAACCCAGAGCCTTGCTGGGGAAAAATAAAAGAATAAAAATCCATACTGAGGGATTACATAACTTCTTTCCCCCTCACTGGACTGCGAGGTCGACCAGATTAAACTGTTTGGGCTGAACTCCATAATGACATGTTTTTGCAGCCGAGCAATTGTCCATAATGAGTTTGCTGCGATTAGTCAGTTTGTGTTTATTTTTTCAGTGTTTTCTGTGCAAACATGGTTTAAAAAAATGCTGGCGCTGTATCTCTCTATAAGCTAGTGCGTATTGAGTCTCCTATTGACCTTTACGGCACAGAAAAACAAACAGTTAGCGGCGCGACGGATCGTGCTGTGGTTCTCGTCTCCGTAGCTTTTATCCTTGTCGGCGCGATCGTGTTGATTGGTTTTTTTTTTGCAAAAGTTTTCTGCATATACATTATAGGTCATCTCCTTCTCCTTCCGGGTCAAAGACCAGGTCTGACTCCAGTAAGACTAAGTGTATACATGCAGGAGTATGGACTCGGACTATGAATCAGGAATCAGGGGTGGAGTGGCTCAGTGGTTAAGACCCTACCTTGTGTACCAAAGACATCATGGTCGCAAGTTCGATTCCACCCCTGGCTAATTGTACTTGATTCCATTGTAAGTCGCTTTGGATGAAAGCGTCTGCTAAATGACATGTAATGTAATGTAATGTAATCACATTTTCCAGGTATGTTAGTCCGACTGAGACTAGCTTAGATCCAAGTCAGACTAACGTGTTTACATGACATTAAGAAAAACGAATTATTGTCTTAGTCTGGCTAAAATTGGACTTTTAACATGCATGTAATGTAATGTAATGTAATACTATTCCGTGAACTAGAAAGTTCTCCCCTTGAGAAAATCATGCCCAAAAAAAAGTCGCCCGCTCTCACACAGTCAGAGGAAGTGGAAACAAATTCCTGTGTCCCCGCTCTTAATGGCAGCCACTGCAAAAGTTAATGAGTTCTTCCTGTACTCATTCACCACCATCACCCTGTCACCAAGTTACAACCGAATCACGCCTGTACTTTTTCATCTCATCGTTGCCTAAAAGTCAGACCAATAAATACTCTTAAGTATGAATTTGTGAGCGAAATCTGTTTAACGTCACAACATGGCAACTTTAGGATTTTACACATTCAACTACTGTATATACACATTGCCTTGTTTTGACAACTTCTCACCAAAAAAAAAATAAAAAAAACCACATAACATGCTCTGCAAAAACTGCAAACACCATCCCCGCTCATGTCTTTCATGCAGCTCTTTCACTTCAGTCCCTGTAGAGTTGTTTCATTTTCTCTTACGGCTCCACTGAAAGAGCGAGTGTGAGCCAAAAGGCGTCACAACCCTCGTAAATGACGCCATCAGTCACAACCGAGCTGTTGTTCAAGGTGGGACGGAGTCTGAGTTCATGTCTCCTGGAATAAAAACACACACAGTCTCTGCAGCGAGAGGAAGAAGACGGGTGGGGAGTTTTTTTTTAGTGAGGACATAAAGCACCCTTAACTCACTGACAAACCCCTTACCTTAACCTATCAACAGAGTTGTAATGTAACAAAGTACAAATACTTTTACTTTTCCTCCACTACATTTCCTCTATCTATCTTTGTTAATCGCTACTACCAAATAAAATCAGATGAAGAGTTGGTATTATGGTCTGTATTTACATAGAGCTTTTTCTAATCTTAATGAGCTGCTTTACACTACAGTTTTCACCCATTCACTCACTCGTGCAACATGGGGCTAAGTGTCTTTGCTCAAGGACTCAAGGACTTAGCAGAACCAGGAATTGAACCCACAAGCTTTTCAGTTGAAAGACAACTCACTTTAATATTTTTACTTCAAAAACTTAAGTACATTTTAGATCAGAAAATGACTTGATACTTAACTACAGTAAATGTCATAAACTTTAAGACTTTTACTTAAGTAATATTATAAAAAAAAAGTTCTTCTACTTCATTTCCTGGTAACAACTTTTACTCAAGTAACCCTGTTAACAAAGAACCGCTATAAAGTGACCGCAGTTTAACGTCAGTGCTGTGAAGAAGGTCAGAGGTTAAAAGCCAACAGTCCGTTAATCCCATCTCCTCCTCTCTGCTCTTTTTTTTATTATTATTATTATCCCCCCAACCACCACCACCGCTCGTCCAGATGTTCACTGTAACGCGTCGTACTTGACATGACGTCATATCTACAGAGTGTCAGTCAGCGATGGAGGCTCGTCACATGATCCCCGTCCTGAAAGGACGAACGAAAGAGGAACAAGGCCATGAAGTGCTGTCATCATTATCACACACACACACACACACACACACACACAGAGAGAGAGTAGTTATTATTAACCGCCCTCCACTAAGAGGATTGCTTCCTGCACTCTCAGCCTCCTCCGCGCTTTTTATTTAAAGGGAGCTTGCGTTGCCTCCCACTGCCTGCCACGGCTTTACCGAGACACAGAGAGAGAAAGAGAGAGAGGGAGATGCTGAGGGAGGGAGTGGAGGACGAGAGGAGGGAGGAGAGGAGAGGACACTAGAGGAGGGGTAAAGCAGAGCTCGGCTGTTTTCCTCAGGATCTCGTCAGCACATACAGAGAGAGAGGTGACAGCAGGATCTACCTGCTGCTGCCGCTGCTCCCAGCTCTGCTGCTGCTGCTGCTGCTGGAGGTTAAAACCAACAACTACTACCAATAAAAAAAATTTAAAAAAGGAGGGGGAGACGTTTGAAACAGGAAGCTGCAGCCATGACCAGCCAGCAGGACTCAGGCTTTTTTGAAATCAGCATCAAATCCCTCCTGAAATCATGGAGTGGCAGTGAGTAGCTTTTGTTGTTGTTGTTGTTGTTGTGCAACTCCTGCTCTACTTTAACATCTGACTTTATACACTCTTTATTTTATTTTATTTATTTTTTTTGGCTATTGTGCTGCATGACTAGGACGTGCACTTGTATTTGTTTTTCATTGTCCGGCAAAAACAGGAAGCATCTCACCTTTTAGTATCAGATGACCTCACTTACAGTATATGTCTCCATGGCAACAGCTACAAACATGACTCAGTTCACAGAGAGTCTGGTGTGACGATGAGGAAGTTGTTTCATTAAATACACACACACACAGTTTTTGTACGACACCAGTAGTAATAACATTTTCTTTTGGTTTATTATTTTTTTTACAGATTGGTGATTCAGCATTTCATTTCTGCTGATTCACTCTGCATTCTTATTTGTACTTGAGTGAGTCTAAACGGCTCATATTAACCTTCAGAACACATTTTTTTCCATTGCTATGTTAAAACGTATAAACAGAGGTGATAAGAATGTACAATAGGCTACTATATAAATACACCTGAGAGGAAAAAAATGCTAAAATATGTAAAAATCTGATTGAATTTGAGAAATTTGGAAATAAGTCGCAGTTCAAAGTTCACTTTTCTATAAAAAGTCTATTTTTGCACTCTTTTTTAAAACAATGCAACATAAAATGAATCGTAACTTAATATAAACACACACACACACACACACACACCCAGGATGTCCATAATATTATCATTATTATTAGTGTTAGTGTTAGTATTATTATCATTAATAATGATGGTAATAATAATAATAATACATTTTATTTGTGGGCACCTTTCTTAAATAAAAAGATAAATCAAACAACAGTTAAGATGATATAAAACTGAGATAAAATGGAGTTTTAGATTAATACCACATAAAGAGTTGTGTAATTTACTGAGGGTGCACCTGCGGCACGGATCTGTGCTGTGCGAGCACTAAGGGTTAAAGTGTAAGGAGGACACAGTAATAGGATTAGTCGCGGTTCAGCTCGACTGCATGTTCTGTTCACAGTGAGCGTCTCCGTGCGCCTGCACTGGGAGACATTCCTGCCCGTGATGTCTGTTTTATATAAGACACACAGCGTCTTGTTTTTTTTTTACAAAAGCAGACAGACGCTGAAACTAAACCTAAACATCCACTGACTGAACGTTCCCTCAACCCCAAATATGATTAATAATAAGTAACTGCTGAGGAGATGTGAATGTATAAATAGAAGAGTGTCGTCTGCATACGCTGTGATCCTGTGTTTGTAGCCGTCGCATGTGAAATGTAAAGCGATACTTGAGCGCGCGACGTTTCTGTCGCTGCTCTCAACGCTGAACCATCTCCTGATGACGTTGCATAATCCTCACTGTGGCTCACTTTGCTGATGAAGACACAGTGACCAGTGTCACTGGTGATGACCGGCTACAGCTTTAAACATCTAACATTCACATCCTGATCCCAGGCTGTTGTATAATAAGTCAGGAGGTCTCAGCACACTGTTATAAAAAAATGTTTGTGTGCATGTTTGGGAACTGATCACTATAGGATATGAAAGGTGCAGTGCAAAGATTTAGCAACATACAGTACATTAGTTGCATTTGCAGGTGAATATCCATCACGTTACCTTATCCTTCTAACTTCTGAGTGTGTTGGACAATCTGAATGAATAACATAATTTTTCTTGTTCAGTTTTTCTGATTTCAACAATGTTTTTACTGAAAAAAACTTAATTTCTGTTCAGTTTTTTTATTTTAATGATATTTTTGCTGAAAAAAGCTTAATTTCTGCTCAGGTTTTCCTGAATTAACGACATATATATTAGAAAAACAGAAATTTCTAGTTTTCTGGATAAGGATCTTTTTTTTTTCTTGGATTAGCTTTTTACCCTAAACAAATGATCTTAACTATTGCGATATTTTTTCACAAAAAGTAAAATTATGCTGTTTTTCCTGAATCAACGAGACAGCTTTTTCTTAAAAGAATACATTTCTGAAATGAGTTTACACAATTTTTCTCTATTTTTCTAAATGAACATGATAATTTTTTCCTGAAAACAATATTTGCTCTGTTATTCTATAATTACCTAGATGTTTTTTTTGGACCATTCACATAATTTGTCCTTTGCGAGCTACTGTAAAAACATGGTGGTCCACAGAAGACAATTGGAACCCAACTGTAACTGAAAGAGTTATTAAAAACTACATTTTATTTTATATATTTTCCATCGTGAATTGAGGAGATTGTTTTACACTGTGACTTGGCTCACCAACATACAGTCCTAGTGAATTCAGAAAATATGCACAAAAACATTTTCTCAAAGTTTACAGACACCACCATGTTGTGTATATCACCGTTGTACATTTTATGTTAAATATTTTTGTGTATTGTATTGCTGCTGTCTTAAAACAATAGTATTCTATTCTATATGTTATTTATGCCCATCAGGAACCAGGAGTTCTGTATGTGGCTTGGATTTTTCCCCCACTCTCTGTCAGATAGTGTTTGCATTAATAACTTAAAAGTAAACAAAGTCAAGGCCTTTGAGACTCTGGTCTGTTGTTAAGTCAGCATGACCAGCGCTAATAAAACTGAGGCAACTGTAGCAAGCACAGAAATAGCATTGTGTGTCAGCAGTGTGAGGTCTGCAGGTCAAACTGCCTGAAGGCCGGACCATGACCAGCCAATCAGAGCAGTCGGTGCATCTTCAGTTATTTCTGAGGGATGTAGGTTTATGCTTTAACTCGGGTCTTTGGCCCTCTTCTCTGTGGTCCCCCAACTTTGATGGTGTTGCTGGACCTCCTTATCTATGATCCGGTGCCTTCCTTTCTTTCCTTTTGCCCTCTGGGGGTGCACTGTAATGCAACTCTTGGGATCACATTGATGTTCATCGTGAGGACATGGCCAAGCCAGGTCCACCTGCTTCTGTTGATTATGGACTGCATGTCTTCCTGTTGGCTGATGTTGAGAAGCTTATTATTCCAGATGGTTTTGAGCAATAATAATTACATATATATATATCTGATTTTGCACAGACATGATGTGTGGAAAGTGGGGATATACGTAGGTTAGGACCCAAGAAAGGACAAGTGCACACAAGATTAACAATAATCAGAAGAAAGATTATCGCCAAAATGTAATCACTTTTTTTTGGATGTAGGTTAGGACCCAAGAAAAAGGTGATTACATCTTGGTGATAATCCTTCTCCTGATTATTGTTAATCTTGAGAGATACTGTTAATCTACTGACACTTTGGGCAGAGGTTTGCACTGTCACGAAAAGCAGCTAGGATTTAATGAAAACTTTCACGAGGAATTAGCCTATGCGACGATCAATATCAGTATTGGAGGAGTGAATTTTATGGACAGTTTGACGAAATGCAATTATGCTTTGGCTCGGGATGAGCTGATACAATACTCAGTATAAGTATTGGTCCGATATCGGCCAAAATCACTGGGTTAGATATCGAAACAAAATAAAACAGTCTTCCAATCAGAGCAGGAGATGAGTTGTCCAACCTATAATTGGTTGAGAATTTAGGTCATGGTTCAAGGACTAAATGAATAGATTTAGGTGGTTGTCTGTTTCCAGCTTCTGGATTTTAGTTTAAACTTGCAAGAAACACAGGTGTGTATTGACACTGTAGGAAATTAAGCAGCCCTTTAGGGAGGTGAGCTGCTACAGTACTCAGAGTTGGTCTAATTTCTGGATTGGATATTTAAAAAAGAAAAAGTCAAATTTGATCTGCTAATCAAAGCAAGAGAGTCTGTCAAACCTAATAATTCAATTATTTTGAACACATTTTCTGGGGACATAGATTTTTTTCTAAATGGAAAAATTCTGAAAATGGAATTATGCTTTTACTTACTGTTTTGTGGGGGGTTGAGCCAATACAATACATGGTATCATGGTCCAATACTGGCCAAAGTCCCTGAAATGGATATTGAAAAATTTAAAATTTGAATATGGTATAAAAGTTTCAAAGTAAGACGTGACAAGTAGTTGTGAGTCATCTCTATTTTGTGCTTTAGAGTTTGAAATGTTTGTCGTGTTGTAACTAAAGCTGAATATATGATTATTGATAAACTGAGCTTCAATGAAACGGTAATTGAATCTCCTCCGTTTTGCTGGAGGAGACAGATGTGGACATTTTCACAGTGACTCTCCCTCACAGCAGGCAGCAGCAGCAGTTTCCACCATGATGTCATGTTTGCTAAAAACAGGGATCATGGTCAATAGTTTTAGAGCGACATTTTAATCTGCTTTGCATGGAGGTCTGTAATCACTCTCTTAAACTCTCTCTCTCGCGCGCTCTCTCTCTCTCTATCTCTATCTCTCTCTCTCTCTCTCTCTCTGCTCAACCCGTTTTTGTCATGGTATATTAGTATGAGGATGTTGACAGTCCTGTATGAAGTACTTTAAAGTGATACTTTTAGAGGAAAAGTACAAGTATGTTACCAGAAAATGACTTTGGCTGAAGTTGAAGTCACTTTTTATAATATTACTTAAGTAAAAGTCATGATATGAAAGGTACTTAAGTTTTAGAAGTAAAAATAGTCAAAATTAATTAAAGTGAGTAAAGATAGAGCCATGGTGGTAGGGCGAGTTGTCTTTCAACTGGAAGGTTGTGGGTTCAATTCCTGGCTCTGCTTGTCTATACAGTATGTGTCCTTGAGCAAAGACACTTAGCCCTAATTTGCAGTTTTGAGAATGGGTGTGAAAAATGTGTGAATGGGTGAAAACTGTTGTGTAAAGCAGCTCATCAAGACTAGAAAAGCTCTGTTTAAATATAGACCATAATACCAACTTTTCTTCTTCTTCTGATTGGAGTAAAATTTGCTAGAAATATAAATTACAAAGTATACATGAATTGTGTACTTAAGTACAATTGTAGCATTGAGTCATTACTGATGGTCAAAAGGTTTAATTGATCTTGAAAGACCAACGTAAGAGCGAGACAGAAAATTAGACAAAAAAAAAACACATTAGCAGTAAGCTAGCATTCACATAACTGCTAATAATCTTTTAAGTGTTATCCGTTAAATGTGTTTTCTTGCAATGTTTATACTCTTGAACTTTGTCTCCGTTTATCCCGTTTTCTTCGTACCTATCCACTGTTAAGTTGCGTCAAAGACACACAGATACAGACTTTCAAAATATACTTCCTGTTAAACTGGAAATAATGAACTATCTATGTTGACGATAGTTAAACACAGTTGCTAACTTGACATATTAACAATGTTGATGCGCGCTCACATTGTTTTGTCAAATTTTTAACAAATATAACAAGACGTTGTTACATTTTTAATCCCCCAGTCGCTAACCAGGGTATGTTGTCAGTGAAGTTTTACTCACTTACTCAGGTTTAAACAGGAAATTTTACTCAGTCAACCACTTGCTAACAAGTACTTTGCTTTGATGTAAAAATCTTAATGACACAATTTCCCTCCTCATTACATAACATGATTTAACAAATACTTTTATAAACACTGACTTTTACTGGTTTACCCCCTTCTTCTTTTCTTTTTTTACTAGCCTGGAAGAATAATTCACTTGTAAAAAAAAAAAAGAAAAAGGATTAAATTAGTGACAGTATGGCTTTGTAAAAGCATGAATTGCCCACTACTTTTCTCACAGAAGTGCATAGTCAGAGTTTGTCCCAGCAGCTGAACAAAGTGCTCGCAAATGACTGTGTTGACATTGGAATTTGTGGTTGAGCGACAGAGGTCAGTGGTATCTAAATATCCACCCACTCTGTTCACAAACGGCTGCTGAAGTGGATGTTTACTCAGTGGCACAGTCTCAGTGGACTTGCATATAGGAGGCTAAATTCTTCTGTGTATATGTAATCACGTGTGTGTGTGTGTATGTGTGAAAGAGAGACACTTGTTAGTCTGATTATGTTGTCCCTCAGGATCTCCACCGTGCTCAGGGTGTTTCCAGAGCGGCGATGATGAAACAATTACTGTTACAAGCTCAAAACACAGGGAGCTGAAGATGTAGGCCGCGTCGTAACGCCATCCAAAATCAATTAATCAACATTTAATCCAAACATTTGGTCACATTAGTGATTCCTTTTTGGGTTAAATGTGAATTTTGACAAATATTTTAGCCACTCTTTGACCTAATTACCATTAGTTTTTTTAAAGATTGTCCAAAAATGTGGCTAGAAAAGGAAGCTCCTTGTTACTACTCCTCCTTATGAATTGTCACGTTTTTAAGTTTAACACAATAACACAGTTTTTAAGTAAAGATGTATAATCACTTACTAACACGTAGCAATAGGGGGGTTATCAGTCATGAATTCGGCATCGTTTATTTCCCTGTTTTCCAAATTAAGCAGCTAATTTACAGCTATTTCTGTAACACATGACAATTGTTAAACAAATAACTTTAATATATGGTGTTTGGTAAATGAATCACAAATTTAATTTGTGCACAAATTCTAAATAAAAGGTTGGTAAAATTCCTGCTAATTAGTTTGGGGACCCAAAATAAACCATACCATACCATGACCCATCTAAAGGTTACTACTACTCCTTTTGAATTGTCATGTTTTTAAGGTTTCCTCAGTAAGATGTCTATTTACTTACTAAAGTGGATGTTTACTCAGTGGCACAGTCTCAGTGGACTGCTTGAAGGGAGCTAGATTGTTTGTTTGTATGAATATGCAAGCACGTGTGCGTGTGTGTGTGTGTGTGTAAGACAGACACTTGTTAATCTGATTATCGTCCCTCAGGATATCTCCACCGTGCTCAGGGTGTTTCCAGACTGGCCATGATGTAATGCTCACTGTTACAAACTTTAAAAAACACAGGGTAACTCCATCCAAAATCAATGAATCAACATTTGACCCATTTATAGAAGAATTTTGACACATTTTTGATTCATTTCAGGCTTGAATGTGTGAATTTTGATTAATTATAGCCACTCTGCGACACTATCATTTTTTATTATTTCTAATAAATGTCCATAAACTTGGATTTAAAAAAGAAAGTGACTACAGAGCCCCATTACAAACCATCATGTTTTTAACAACCTGTAACATCAGTGTTTTTAAGTAAAGATGTACATTAACATATTAACACGTAGCAATAGTAGAGTTACCAGTCGTGAATTTGGCAATGGTTTATTTCAGTGTACAGCTTTGTATATCATTTTTAAACAAATAACTTTGAAAGTATGTTTGGTAAATGAATCACAACTGTATTTTAGGCATGTTATTGAAAACAGAAACACATAAAAATGTATTTGTGGAAAAAGATCTCTGTGGGTCCACAGTACAATATGCAGAACCTCCTTATGAATTGACACGTTTTTAAGTTTTCCTCAACATAAAAATAATTCAGTAAGGATGTTTATTCACTGAGTGACACATAGTAATTCTGGGGCTACCAGTAGTTAATTCTGCATAGTTTACTTGACATTTAAATGATCATGTGTGTATGTACATGTAAGCGTGTGTGTGTGTGTGTGTGCGTGTGTGTGTGTGTGTGTGTGTGTGTGAGTGAGAGAGACACTTGTCTGTCTGTTTATGTTGTCCCTCTGGAGCACCACCATGCTCAGGGTGTTTCCAGACTGACGGTGATGTCATTGCTCACTGTCCCTCAGCTCCTTGTTTGCCGAGTCACATGTTGTGTTTGAGTCTTTTTTCTGCGTCCACGGCAACAGACGTGCTTCACACACACACACACACACACACACACACACTCTGACTGACAGCTTTTCTTCACCACCCACATCCAGACAAAGTCCGTTGGGAGGAGGCCGCTAACGCGACATCTTGATTTGATTTTAATGTTAATGCTTTTGTTGATATCACACGTGTTTGTGCTCACTGTTGCAGGCGGAGTCGTTCAAAATGGGTTTTCTCTCCTGATGTCATTTTCTGCAGCACTTGCCTTAAAGGCTCAGTGTGTAAGAATTAGTGACATATTGACAACCATATTTTTATATGAGCGTATTCTTGCAACACAAACCTCCATTTTTAAACCTCAAAATTTGCAATTCTAGCTGTCAGTCACACTGGTGTCCACCCATATGTGCTGATCTTATTGTCTATTTTCCTCTAAATTTGAACATAATTTACAAAAACGACATCATATTCTGTTGAAGATGAGCTGCAACTAGTGAGTGAGACCATTTACTCCTTGGGAAAATGTTTACTGACGTTATAAATCAAGTAAATTGTTAGAAGTTAGCTAACTGCTACTTCTGTCCTACTTCCTAGGCTGCACTCTTTATAAAAGTATTTAAAACAATGCATGTTCTGGCTGGTTTGGGTTCACTTAATCACAACTCGGTGACATCTAATGGCGAGACTGTAGATTGCAACACACGGAGGTGACAGAAAAGGACGTTATGGCTAATAAGAATGTCTCCAGTTTAGCTTTCCGTGAGTTTCCATGGATACAACAAAGGTTTTGAAGTACTTTTTATTGAATTTATAAAACTTGTGTAAGCTGTTCTTGTATGTCTTGAAAGCGACGTCAAACACAGTGTAGCCCTTGTCTAGAGTGCATATAAATTACCCAATAAAATAGCCAATTTATATGTATTTTAGGCTCCAAAAAGCTATGAAGAAAAATCACTTTTTATTTTAAAGGTCTAGTGTGTGAGAATTTAAGTCACGTAAGAGGTTGAAATGCTCAGTTTTTCTCTTTGCCGAAAACATCCGGTAACTATGTTGGCCTTCACATACCTTCTTTTTGTCTTGGCTTTTCAAGTTTCCTAATTTGTCCATTTGGGCTCCTGTAGCAATACGGTGGCGCAAGATTGGTAGAGTCCAAAAAGTAAGACCTTTGCATGAGGAACATATGAAAAAAAAAATTATAATTTATTTTTAAGTCAGAAAATGTTGATCAGTGTTTCTCAAACCGAGAAAGGATGATGTTTTTGTCCAAACACCAAAAACTATTCTATTTTAATGATTTCTTTGTTATATGGAGCCAAGAAACCTGAAAATATTCACATTTAAGAAGCTGAAAAATCAGAAAACTTGTTTTCATTCCTTAAAAACCACTAAACCAATTAACCAATTGTCAAAATATTGACGATTAATTTAGCAATCGCTTCATTATCGAGTTATCGAGTCATGGTTTCAGCCCTGGCTGACTTTAAAGGAAGCGTGGGTGAAGCGGTGTCGGTGTTTACACTCTCACTGTCGCTTCCTCGTGCTTTCCGATCGCAGAATTGGTGGAAAAAGGGAGGCGGGAGGGGCTGCTCTGTCAGTATAGTGTGTACCCCGGGATAAATATAGTCCCACAACTATGCCACTATGCCGTTGGGCTGCGTCACTGTGCCGTTGGCTCAGCTAAAAATTCCTGCCTGACCTTCACTCTTGGAAGGCATCGGCCTGGTCACAAGGCTGGAGACGGTCGCAGCTGAAGCAGCTCAGAGGGAGGGAAAACACTGCACTCCCTCTTATTAAAAACACTCCCACTGTTGCTTCTGTGCACCATGGATCCTCTGCCCAGCTGGACAGAGCCTGCTGACACACGCGTCATGGACGTCGGCGGACTCTACTAGCACTAGTATTGGGCGTCTTATAATTCGGGACAACCCTGGATACCGTGTCATCCTTCCCCACGATGGACGGGACGGCGGTGTGCCTGAGTAAGGCCGGCCTCATCAGCTTCATCAAGGGCCTGGGTACGTGTTGTCGAGCTGTCATGTCCAGAGCTCGTCGTCACGCATGCTGGACATTCCTCAGTAGATATCCAAACACTGAGCGTCCTGGAAAGAGCAGCAGAAGACCTACTTGTTTACTACATCAGCGTTTTTCGTCCAGGAGTCGTGTGGAGAAGTGAAAAATCTCACTTTTGCATTCTTTTTAGGACGCATTTGTTTGCAGTTTCCTTCAGGTCCCTGTAAAACATGAATAGGTTTTTATATACGAGACACTTTTGTCAGCAGGAAAAGTGATGTTTCTGCTTTTGGTGGACGAGAAGGGTCATGAAATAAAATGACCTCTCGTCTGATTCCTCTGATAAATACGATGACGTGAAGAAATGAAGGCAATGATGGCAAATGATGGCATGAAGACACTGTAAATGACTTCCCCTACATGTGTTGTGCCTTGGTGTGACGTCATCATTGTGGTAAAAATCTGTTAATCTGACAGTTTCAATGTGCAGAAATGCACCAAAACCAGGACATGATTCATTAAAACTTGACAATTACGGGTTTTTCTCATGCTTATATTTTGAAATTTGAAAATTTCTCCATCAACAAAAAAATTATAATCTGCATAGTGGAACTTTACTGCAGTGAACTCAATGTATGTGTTACGTCATTTGCACTGATTTATACTACAATATATAAACAGCTGAAAAATCATCTTTCAAATGAACATTTCAGATAAAGTAAACGTCAATTATGCAAGTTTCTGTGAGCAAAAATGTGTAAACTTGCAAATTAAGGAACAATTAGTCACTTGGTTAAATATTAATCAAGTAATATAGACTTTGTAATTTCACAAAAGTGCAATATGTATATACAGTATATTCTATTCATTCTTGGGAATTTTTTTTATCATTTATTAAAAAAGAATTTGTGACACCGTACATTTCCCAATTGTGGACCTCAAATTATTACTTAGTGTATCTTATTTTCCAATTTTTCAGCTACGTATCTGATCTAAACCCGTTTTTAAAGTGGAATTTCAAGCTCTTGTTTGCGGTTGACATAACATAAAATCACATAAAAGTAATGAGCGCTGAAGTCGATGCGACATAACTTAACTGTGCAGCGTGGACCTTTCTGCTGCTGCTGCTGCTGCTGCTGCTGCTGATGTGTTACTTTTTATTTATTACATCCAGCAGTTAAGAGCAAATGCTGGGGCAGTCATTTCCACAGCTGTCATCCCAAACAATACTCTGAATATTTCACATCGGGAGATTTACGGCAGTTCCCGCGGTTAGACGTTGGCTGTATAAAAATGTCCGAGTCCTAATGAGATGTTTGTGTGCACTTCTTCACTATTTTTAGCACTTTTTATGTCGGCGGATCGTAACAGTGTGTGTGGTTTTATGGCCCAAGTCGTCGTCCATAATTAAACGAGGGCCGCGGCACAACACTGGCTTAAGGCTCTGCTTCCCTCTTCTCTCAGGGCAGTGACATCTTTGGTAGGAAATGAAAACAGCAGCTGTCGGCCACAGTGTTTTTAAAATTCGCTCCACTACTGTAGTAGGAAAAGAAAGAGCAGAGTCAGGCAGGGCGAGCTGGTGCCCTTTGGACAGTCTCCCTCAGGAATGTTCAACATGTCGGGAACTTGATGTCCATGTTAGGAAGCGTCTCACTGATACCCGAGTGGGTGTCAACAGATCATGACTGTGATTGACTCCCTTTTTTTGGGGGCTTAAATTGGATGTAAATGTTTGACATTAAGGGCCACGCACACGGTTGGTGTAGTGGTTAGCATTCTTGCCTTTGCAGCAAGTAGACCCGGGGGTTCGAGCCCCGGGTTGGAACAAGGGTCTTTCTGCATGTAGTTTGCATGTTCCCTCCGTGTGTGTGGTGGTTTTCTCCAGGTCCTCCAGCTTCCTCCCACAGTCCAAAAACACGTAATGTGGGGATTAAGGAAATTGGACACTCTCAGTCAGGGGTGTCAAACATACGGCCCACGGGCCAAAATCGGCCCACCACAGCGTCCAATCCGGCCCACAGGATGAATTTGTTAAAAAAAAATTAAATTTTTTTTTTACAATTACATTCTAATTGTAATGGGAAATACTGTATTTTTCACTTCCAGGTACCTGTAACTAAATGTTTGTGCTTTATAGATAATGCACATGTGTAAATGGTAAATTTAGGCATAAGATTGTTGAAATTGTACTTATTCTTCTCAAGAAATGTTGTGTTTTGTGAAAACAACAACTACATTGTCAGTGAATGTAGAACAAAGGAAAACAAATTCAGAGTTCTTGTTGTTTATAGGTTATTATGCTATTATTTTACTCGTCTGGCCCACTTGAGAGCAAATTGTGCTGCATTTTGGCCCCTGAACTAAAATGAGTTTGACACCCTGGCTCTAAATTGACTGTAGGTGTGAGAGTGAATGGTTGTTTGTCTCTATGTGTGGTCCTGTGATGGACTGGCAAACTGTCCAGGGTGTGACCCCACCTATCGCCCCCTGTGACCCTCCTGTGGAGGATAAAGTGGTAGAAGATGGATGGATTGATGGATGTTTGACATTAACATTATGTGTTTCCCCTGTTCCTGCAGCGTCGCCCGTGGCGAACGGATACAACAAACCCCCCAACCCTCCAGTCAGCTGTCCTCAGGGAGAGAAGGGTCCACCGGCCATGATGCCCGTCAGCATCGACCCGGAGAGTAAACCGGGCGAATTCGTCCTCAAGAGTCTGTTCGCCAACTTCACCAACGTCTCCGAGCGAAAGATTCGCATCATCATGGCTGAGCCTCTGGTGAGTCCGATCAGAGAGGGTCGCTGCTGTTTGTGGTTTGTTATAGACTCTAAATCTATGATAGTCTTTTAAAGAACGTCATTAGATTCAAGTTCACTCTTTAAAACATACATAAAATATATCAGAAAGACAATAAATGTATACTTTTAAATATTGTTTGCTTGAAAAGTAAGTCAACTTTATTTCTATAGCACTGACAAGTGCAGATAGTGTGGCATAAGGCAAAAAAAGGGCAAATTAAAATTAAAACATACCAAAAACCAAGCCACACGCTTTTCAAGTAGTGACATTTGACATTTTAAAGATAAAAACAATTAATCAATTACTTAAAATCAATTCAATAATGAAGTAAATAATAATAAGCTAAGACACCGTTGCGGTTTTCTCTCGAAACATTGAGATACTGTACTTTAATTAGAATATCGTTCCGGTATATAATCATTAGCATTTTGGAACATTCTGGTCCTTGTTTTCTGAGCTCGACCAGAGAAGAAGGTGGAGTTAAAAGCTGCCAGTAAAGTCTCTGAAAGACTTTCTTTTTCTTTTCTTTTTTTTGTTGTCCAGTAGACGTTGGAGCTGATCGATGAAGCCAACGACAGCTGTCATAAATAATTCTGTTCACAGACAGACAGTCAGACAGACAGTGTGTTAATGTGGCACCACTCACCACCTGCTCCTTGCACCACATTAGCGTCGGACAAGAGCCACGAGGCTAAAAATACTGTATGTCCAGTGTTGTTTCATTGTTATTTTGTAAATGTGAATTAATCGCCTTTCCAATTTTAAGACACTGTTTTATGACTTGTTAAACAGATACACCTGAAGCCACTGTGACATTTGATATTTTTATGCAAAAATGGTCCATAAAATTGAATCAAACTAATTTATACAACAGGTTCCAACACAATTTCAATTTAGCACAATTTCAGTCTGGCTGAAATCAAATTTCAAAGTCAGACTAACACATCCCGGTATTGCAATCAGGAGTCAAATTACTTCTGAATGTGGAACTTCCGTCGGACTAGAGTCGTAGTTCTTACCCCGGTATTAAACCTGTAAATAATATGACAACACACAAAAGAAACAAATATTTGGCAAAAATCAAACGGGTACATATTTTTGGGCTGAAGAGGAGGCTGATTTTATCTTCTGTTAGCTCAAAGAACATAATATTTTAAAGTTTATGGGTGGTACTGTAGGAAAACTCAGTCATGCTAACAGCTAGCAAGTAAGCAAGCTAACCCGGAAACATCCTAATACTAAGCCTTATGGAGGCGTAATGCTAACTAGTGTAGCACAGTCAAACACACTTTAGTCAATAAATCGATTCTTCCCTGGTGTTTGTACACTGAGACAGAGACAGTCCTCCACATGAACAGCGTCGTCAAGCTACAACAACCGCATCTCAACTTGGAAACGTATCTTGCTGCGTTTACACTGGAGTTTACGTACAACGACATGCTAAAATATTCCCTTTACCTCTGTATGAAACTTTTTTTCAACAAGTTCTTTTTCTGTGTGCACAACATTGTTTACGTTACTAAGAAAATACTAAAATGCCGCTTTAAGCCGTGAGCTGTCGCGCATATAGATTCATGTAAATAGTGATCCTGTTTTTGCAGCGCGTCCAGCGCTGACATGTCAATGTACGTGTGGCTGCTGTGGTGATGGTTGCAGTTTTAGTGACTGTGATTTACAGAGAGAGCTGTTTGTCTGTGGTTCTCTGCAGAGACGTGTTAATTACCACAGGGAAAGTGTGCATCACCTCCGGAGAACTTCACCCGCGCTGTTTTCCTCTCTGTGGAGACCTTAACTAATTCATTTATCGACATATACATTCACGTGTCCTAAGGATCTCAATTAGCCGTTTTACTACCACAGCTACTCTTTCAGGGGTCCACATTTAACGTTGACAAAAAATCAATACAATGACTAAACAGTTACTTAAATTAAGGTATTTAACCGCAAACTTATATCTTAAGTAAAAGGCCATAAATGTTATGTCAGTTTATTTTGCAATGCCAAAAACATGACCGTAGAACGTAGATGAATAAAAAAATAAACTGTACTGTATGTCTTGCAGTTTGGTATCTGAGGCTGACCTGGAAGTAGAAATATATATTATAGCCACCAGGGGGCGACTCTGATTGTTCATATTCTTCTCACTTGATTTATAATAACAGTAGACATTTTCCTAATGAGTTAATTGTCTCAATCGCTAGTTTTAGCTCTTCTTCAATAGGACATGATCTCAATTTTTGGACACATTTAGAGGAAAATAGATGACAAAACATGGCAAAACTGTTTTATCCCAAAATCTGAGAAGTTCATTGGAACACTGGAGCGTTAGCTGACGTTCCTGCTGTAGGAGAGTGAGTGACGTGACAATCAGCCCACGCAGCGTCAGTGTCAGAGACTAAAAGAAACAAACAGTCAGCTCTTCAAGAAAAGTCATGATTTATCGCTTACGGTGCAAAGATGTTGCTGTGTTGTCTCTGAGACAGCTGAGGAAGGAAGGAAGAGGTGTTTTCAACCTCTCACCGCTTTATCTGCTGTGATGCAACACTGACTTATTGTTTTTGTGTGATTTGTTTCTTAATTGGATTTGGACAGTAAACACTTGACTATTTGAACCTGCAGAAGCTTTTATTCTGAAAAACGAGAGACTAAAAGAAACGGTACAGATGTGCTGTTTTGTTTACTTGTCTTTGAGACAGTTGAGGGATGTCTCACTTTGACTCTTCATCAGGCTCTGCTATGTTGCATGAAGCAACACTGACTTGTTTGTATTTGAAAGAAAACAATCAAAACCAATTTCCAGAATAAAATAGAACTTTATTCCAGCCGTTGCAGCATTATTTTCTTTTGCCTCATCAGATTTATACATATTCACAATTAAGAAACAATGCATATAAAACTTTAAAAATAAGTGTTTACCTTTGTATTTGTTGTAAGCTTTACAGTGCTGTGCAAAAATGTGTCATTTAAATCTGTATACATATTTCCTGGATGTTTTCCAAAAAGGTTATGCTCATTATAGCACTGGTAAAACAAGTTTTTTGCACAGTACTGTATAAAGCACATACAATAATTAAAAACTCAGAATATAAAGCAGATGGAAAAGTAAAATAAGCTCAGATTGAATAAGCATATTATTAAAGTAGCCAATTTCAGGGTATGTATGAATGTTCATGTGTCACATCCTAACACTATTGTCTCAGGAGATTAGTTTGTTTCCTCCGTGGCTGTAACTACTTATTTCCTGGGGGACATGTTTTGTTTTTGCGTTTGTCTGTCATTGTTGTCTATGACAGTAAAAGTGATCAACAAAGGAGGAAAAGTTACTTCAAAAACTTCTGTTAAACGGAGCAGAATTACAGCAGGACACCTGATGTGTCCTCCCCTCCCCTTAAATAATTAAATGTCAAAGGAAGTTGATGGATTAAGGTTTAATTCAGCTGAAATCCCTCATGGACGTCTGTCCCCGCCTCAGATGATGGACCAGTGTAATATTGGACTGCACCATCTGTAACATCTGACCCTGACTGCTCATGCCTGGTCTCAGACTGAGCGATGACTCCACTCATGAGTCAAGTCTCTGTTTAAAAATACACCACACACACAGGTTTGTCCGGCTGTTCCTCTAAGGACTCTGCATTAATGGCCATTCATTTGGACAGTAAACAAACCCTTATCCCTAACCATCACCAGTTAATGACATTACATGTCATTTTAGCAGACGCTTTTATCCAAAGCAACTTACAATGGAATTGGAATCAGGGGTAGAGTCAAACTTGCAACCATTGAGACCATGATGTCTTTCGCACACAGGGTACCGGTCTTAACCACTGAGTCACTCCACCCAATGACTTACCGTAATCTTAACCTCACTACAATTCACATCTTAGTCCTAAAGTACCTTTTTGGGTAGGTTCTGGTTCAGGTTTTGGTTTCCATGAAGACTACTGGTCCTGACAAGCTCAGTGTTTATGACAGAAAAGGTAACAAGAGAGTTTTATGAACTTTGTTGGAATTTCTTGACCAATAAAAGTTGTGAAATATTTTCTTTTTCTCTTGTGTTTTTCAGGAAAAGCCATTAACGAAGTCACTACAGAGAGGAGAAGATCCTCAGTTTGACCAAGTAAGTGCAAACACAGTTCATTTACGTGACAATGATGGATACAGTTTCTAGACAGCTTCGCTTTCAGAATGATTTCACTCGTGCAGTGTTGGTCACTATGATAAAAACAGTACATATGAGTGTTCACCAAGTTTGTTTTGCGGGCAGAATAGTCTATATACTCTATGGTTAGAGAATCAAGGCACTTTTCATGTCTTAAAGCTGCTTTATTTCTGTGCACTGTAATTAAGAGTTGGTCAAGTTATCGATTTGGTGCTATATCGTTGTCCTCCCTTGTGTAATACGATAATTAGTACACCAGGGAAAATATTGATATTTTAATTCGTAAATGAAGGTGCTCACTCGACGTCATAACACCCTGAGCACACTTGATCTCGGAAGCTAACCAGGGTCGGGCAGGTGGGTTTTCTCCAGGTTCTCTCATTTCTTTCCACAGTCCAAAAGCATTCAAAATGGAGATGAGGTAAATTGGACGTTCTAAATTGACCATAGGTGGAAATGTGAGAGTGAATGGTGTGACGAACTGTCCAGGGTGTGACCCCGCCTTTGGCCCTATGTCAGCTGAGATTGGCACCCGTGATTGGTTTCGTTCTCTTCAGTTAGACAGATATCGTGATGTATCGTCTGTATAGATCACCACAGAATGGTTGTATCATGATATTTATTATTGGTATGGCGGACCATGTCAAATCATCTCGTATCATGAGGTGCCCTGTGATTGCCACCCCTTACTGTAACATTAAAGGGCTGACGGGTGAAAGCGCTGCTCACATCCCCAAAGGTCTTTGACAGCCAGTCATGGGCAGCAGTGTTTACCTTGAGATCTGGCTCTGCTCTGTAGGTGTGTCCAGCAGCAGCAGCAGCAGCAGCAGCAGCAGCTGTAGAAAAAGGACCTGTTTGACAGCGACAGGGGCATGTTTGTGCTGCTGCGTGAGGCCATTCAGCCGCCACACAGAGACAGAATTATTCACCAGCCTCGTGCTGAATGAAGGGCTCGCTGTGTTTCCCCGGCCTAAACCAGACTCCCCTCCCTTCCTGTGTGCCCGGCCCGTTCCTTCCTTTCCCTTTCCCTCCCCTCCCCACATGGAGGGAGGCTGCCCCATGACCACAGTGTCAGAAAGGACCAGCACACCCAACAGTATCATGTATATTACCCCTTGAAGGTCCAGTATATAGCATTCAGGAGTGAATCATCAACATTGGCATTGCAATGAGCAATTCACAAAGGATGCTATCTCATCGAGTTGGGTTTGAACGATTACAGAAACAATTGCAGAAACAATTGCGGCAATTCAACATTGGACATTTATAGACATAACCGACACCTCCGTCCTTTACCAGGAACTGTGTAATTTTCCGCACAGGAACCAAGAACTATTAATAGTACCAAATTTTCTATTTTGGTCAATGGAAAATGTACCTGGTCGGGTAGTCCTTTGAGGTAGTTCAGGAACCTTCTGGGTAGGGCTGCAACTAATGATTTTTTTCATGATCAATTCATCTATCGATTCTTTTCTCGATTAATGGAGTATTGTTTGGTCATTAAAATGTCAGTCTTGTCTTGTTATCTTGTCTAAAAGCCAACAATTATTCAGTTTTAATGGTTTCTTTGTTATATGGAGCAAAGAAACCAGAAAATGTTCACAATTAAGAAGCTGAAAAATCATAAAACTCGCTTCAATTCCTTAAAAACACTAATAATCGATTAATCGAGTAATGGTTTCAGTCCTACTTGCCCTACTGCCCTACTTGCAGCACGGAACATTTTTATTTCATGTTTTATTTCAGTTTATCACTCTTCTTAACAGCTTGTATAATCTCCTCTTTAATTAAAACCAGCAGTTTAGTTCACTTTTTACAGCAGCAAAATGTGAATATCCTTCACCTTAACTGTTGTTCTTTTGTTTTGTGTCGTAATAAACAGTTTCCTGTCAGCAAACACAACGGTAGTGGCGTGACGTTTCATTTGTTTCACATTTATCCAGTCCGTCCAGAAATTGTGAGGCTTTGTTGTTTTTTGGGGGGTTTTTTTGACGACAAAATGAAACCCATATCAAATATATCAGTTGTGACATTTTAACACCGGGATCATATTTAGCTCCGAAGACAGTTAGCTCCACTAGTTAGCGCGGCTGCTAGCCCCGCTAAGTAGCAGCAGCGACGTTGTGCTGTTCTTTTACTCTCAGTGAAACACAGACACTTTATTCCCTGAAGCACAAAAACCTGAAAACAAACGATGGGGATGAATTTCTGGTGAACTCTGCTGTAATTTCTGTTCTGATTGCTTTACAAAATAAACAAAGGAAATGTTGATGGCTATCTCTGGCTATGGCATGCTAATTGCCAGACACAAACATGCATTTGTCACGACATATATTGATATTTATATCTATACTGCATGTGTCTCTTTCCTCCAGTTGATAAGCACCATGAGCTCTTTGGCCGAGTACTGCCTCCCCTCCATCCTGCGCACTTTGTTCGACTGGTACAAAAGACAAAATGGACTCGAGGAGGAGTTGCACGAATACCGACCGAGAGCCAACACCAAGTCCAAAAAGTGAGAGCTGTCAGGTTGACTTTAGCACACAGCGCCGTGTGTCACGAGTAGAACATGTAAAGAAACAGTCATGGAGCAAACACGCAGTGTACAATTGTTTAAAACAAGAAAAATCCTGTTCCTCTTGTTTTTCTCTGATAGTGATGAGCAGCAGAGGGATTTTCTACTTGAACGGAGGGATTTGGCCATCGACTTCATCTTCTCTCTTGTACTTATAGAGGTTTTGAAACAGGTGACTTGGCTTAACTCTGTGCCACGAAGACATTATTTTGTTAATCTTTTGACTTTGTAAATTTAAAAGTTGCTTAATCATGTTGTCATGCTGGAAACAAAATAAGCCCGTGATTGACGGCGTGTTAGTTTTGAACATCCATTGTTGTGAACCTTGAGTAGATGCCGCTCCACCCAGTCCTCGACGGTTTGGTCAATGAAGTCATTAACCTCGCCTTTAAGCACTTTAGATACAAAGAGGGGTAAGATCCTGTTATTCCCAGTAGAATTCATTCTTCCCTTCATAGTTTTTATGTTTCTCTAAGGTTTTGCGTTTTCCTTCTCTTGCATTTCCCACAGGTATCATGGTCCTAACACTGGCAACATGCACACTGTAGCAGACCTTTATGCTGAAGTCATAGGAGTATTAGCCCAGTCCAAGTAAGTTGCAAAGACATATTCATCATAATATTATTGTCTATAATTGTTTTCCTCTTTTCCATCTTCCCTGATCAGCTGCTTAAGTGTGGCTGCTCGCAGGGACAGAATTAAAACCACATTTTGGCCACTCAACAAAAGGCTGACCTAATAAAATCTTCACACACTTAAGTCTATGACATCTTAAGAATGTGTTTACTACTTTATCTTGCTGTTGGGCAGCTTTTTACTGACTGGAAACTAAAGTTTGTGTTGCTTTGTCAACCGCTCCCTCCCGCACACCAAACTCTATAGAGAAAACAAGCGAGTTTACATGGCAGCACACAGGAGTTGTTGATCCACTGCTGCCTCCATCAGTAAGTTCAAATGTGCTGTTCTGCGATGTCAGTGTTTGAAATCCTTTGTTTGGATTGAGCTTAGTGACACAAACTTGCCAAACAAGGCAGCATTAGACCAAAGGCTGCAGTGTCCTTGTGAACTAAAAACAACGATTTTCTCAATGGAATTGAATTTGGTGCAGAAGGGTGATGGGTTTACAATCTTCAGTTTCCAGGTGGAAGAGATTGTCTAAAGGTAAATTAAAGCTAATTAAATTAAACCCTTTTGTTAAATGGCTAGAATTGTGTTTTCTTCTGGCAGGTTCTCAGCACAAATACCTTACACAAATACAACCTCAGCTGTCCCTTTAATATTTATTTCTCCACGCTGTCTGCTTCTGGTGCCGTGCCACGCAATGACAGTGTCTCACTGTTGCTTGCGCCTGTCTACAAAACATTCCCCAGGTCAAGAGACTGGAACATACCCCGGGTAGACGGCACACTTTTGGACAGGTGCCCTTCACACCAAACTAGGACTGGAAATTGATGTTTGTTTATTTGAGGTTTTTCAGATCATTGCAGCAGAGAACAAAGCCTTAAAATAGAGATATGACTGGAGAAAGCGCGCTGCAGAGCTCCAATCCAAAGTGTGCTCTGCTTAATTTCCTGCAGGACATATTTCCCTGAGAGGCTTTTGTGGAGCTCAGAGGTTTCACTGCAACCTAAAACTATTCAGATTGGATTCATAGTGGAGAGATTTATGCCACAAAACTCACACTCTAGACTGTTTGTGTCAGTCCACGTTTTCTCCCGTTACCTGACCATAATATGGGATTCACTGTCTTACAACTGCAGTGTGCGCCAGTAGTAAAGGAGCTGGGAGATGCTCACATGAGCTCTCATGATTAATTATTTTCTAAATTTAGACCTGAGAAAGAATCCCATCTGTAAGCCAATTTGGGCAAAGGATCAGGTGCCAAACCAAGTTCATCCTGTGGCTAACACTCTGCATATCCACAGTAACATAAGGGGCAATGACATTTTCAGAAAATTAACTCCCCTGAATGGATTCTCAGAGTATTCGCTCCACGTCACAGTGTCAAGTGGAGAAGCTTTTTGGGATGTGCAGGTCCACGTCGGTCTTTATATAGAATCCCATTTAGTTTTTTTCTTCTTCTTCCTTTTCTCTCCCTGTCTCTCTCTCGCTCTCAGGTTTCCTGCTGTGAAGAAGAAGTTTATGGCCGAGCTTAAAGAGCTGCGGCAGAAAGAGCAGAGTCCGTACGTCGTCCAGTCCACCATCAGCCTCATCATGGGCGTCAAGTTCTTCCGAGTTAAGATGTATCCTGTCGAGGATTTTGAAGCCTCTTTTCAGTTCATGCAGGTACAGACCAGAGATCATATAGTTTGACACTTAATTTCCTATTTCCTAAATTTAAGGTGAAAAAGGGGCAATCTAAGGGGCTTTGTAAGGGGGAAAGCGAGCTGTGCTAGTGAGAGTCTGCAATCTTGTAGACAGATAAACAAAAACCCTGGAAGACAGAGGGAACTCAAAGGGTTAGGGTATTTTTGGTCCTTATGCATCAATTTGATATTTTTTATGATATAATGTTCGATATTATTCACGAGAAAGCGAGGTAAGCCTGCATTTATTGTAAAGTAGCATAAATGTATGGCAGTCAACATATTGTTTGGCAAACCATTTACTGCTCTTTCATTGGCAGGAGTGCGGCAATTATTTCCTGGAAGTCAAGGACAAGGACATTAAGCACGCTCTGGCCGGTCTTTTTGTTGAAATTCTGGTCCCTGTTGCCGCAGTAAGTTTGTTTTTCTGTTGCATGTGATAGTTAATTAAAAAACCCCAGAAGAGCGACACTCTGGAGAGGAGACTGATCCCTCTGTGTGTGTGATGCCGTTCTAGGCCGTGAAGAACGAGGTGAACGTACCCTGCCTCAGGAACTTTGTGGACAGCTTGTATGACACAACCCTGGACTTGTCCTCCAGGAAGAAGCACTCGCTGGTAAGTTAGCGAGCAGAGAAACAAACAGAGGCCGTTTGTTTTTCTGCCTCCTCGTCCACACACACGTCCACACACACACACACACACACACACACTCTCTGCTGAATGCTTAAATGGGCTGGATGTCTGCGGTCTTTGTGAATCCTCAACCATTTCAAGGTCACCCTGGTCGTGCGCCGTTCTTTTACAATGTCAGTGTCCACAGTGGAAATAATTTATGATGTATGAAGAGGCAAGGCTGCCTTTTCAAAGCAGAAGCTTTTTAGTGCAGATTGAATGAGCCTTTTTTTAATGTACTTTCAGCCTTTAGTGTCTGTAAAAAGGAAAGTATTCCACCACAGCAGATCACAGTGAAATGACAGTGGATATGACGGTATATCTGAAAAGTCTCTCTCCTCCACGCAGGCTTTTTACCCACTGGTGACGTGTCTTCTGTGTGTCAGCCAGAAACAGTTCTTCCTCAACAGATGGCACATCTTCCTCAACAACTGCCTCTCAAATCTAAAGGTAATTTAAAGCTCTAGTGTGTGACTTCACCAAGCAATGTTACTGTACCTTTAATAAGTCAATATAGTGAGTGAGTGACATCAGTGTTGTTTAAACCAACGTTTCCCAGACCGCAACATAAATTGTGACGGGCAAAATTTGAACATTATGTAGCGGCTAATTTATTTTTGAATTGGTCAGCAAATCATTTATGAGAAATGTTTGTAAAATGAATTAAAACTCCACTTGTGTTATTTAAATAAGCTAAATACATTTTTTGCAAATTTGTTTGGGGCCCCAAAAAAAATCTCTACGATCCATCTATGGGTCCCGACCCAGTGTTTGGTAATCCCTTTAGTAAAAACAGGAACAATTATAGGATTATAACTGACTTTTTTGGACTCCTTAAACACAATTTCTTTTGAAAGTTCCCCAGAATGTGAGAAATCGCAAGTGCTTCAACGCCACATACAGGCCTGGCACGCATACTACAACATTTAGAGTGATTTTGGTCTGAATAAAGACTTTTTTTTTTCTTTCTTTTCTTTTTTTTAAACAATGTCGCGTTTACAGAGTTTGTTTTGATCACACAGGGAAAGTTCTGTGTGGATCACCTGCCCCAATGACCATTTAAACTAACTAGCAGTTAGATTACACATCTATTCTCAAGATGGGTAAACATAATCCCTCAAAGTACCATTGAAGCTTAAATCCATTTTTTTCCCTCATAACCCTATCTTCTTATTTCCTTTGTCATCATTTTGTCATTTTTTTTGTTCTGTCCATTATATGGGCATAATATCCTTTTAAAGTAAACTTCCTATTGTACGGGAAATAACAAAAAAAGGTCACATTACATTACAATATACTTCAATACAATTGCCAACCTTACAGTATAAATAACTGGGCTGACAGGTTTCTTTTTACACTAAGCTTTGGATATGCTCAGATAAGCTTTTGATATATCGACTGTACAACAACAATAAACTATTGTTTTGAGGCTGTGACTTGTTGCTTTTGTCTGTTTCTGCCACTGACCTATTTTTTCCCCCGTGAATCTAATATCACGACAGAGTCGAGATCCTAAAATGGCTCGCGTTGCACTGGAGTCCTTGTATCGGCTGCTGTGGGTCTACATGATCAGAATAAAGTGTGAGAGCAACACTGCAACACAAGGGTAAATATCTCCTATCAGTGACCTCACAGGATCATTTCCACTGAGCGAGAGGCAGAATTTCCTATTGAATTGCTTGTTATCGTCAATTTCCCAGTAAATACCTGTGTGGTAGTGATGTAAATTGTTAGCAGAAAAGACAGTGAGCAGATGTCGTTGTTTTAGTCGCTTTCAGACAAAGAACAATGAGCAGTTTTTCATGTGAAAGGACATTAATCCAGGGATAGGTCAACACCACATTACCACGAGCCTGAGTCAACTGGAGCAATCCAAAAGGAGTCAATATTTAAACATATTAAACAAACAAATGAATAGAGTACTCTTGTAAAGAGTTTAATTTCATTTTCTATTTAACAATTTTATGCAGGACAACACTTCAAAATCTCTTACGAAACTTCTCCCTCTCTATCCACAGTCGCCTCAGCACCATCATCACAACACTTTTCCCCAAAGGATCCCGCAGCGTGGTACCAAGGGACATGCCCCTCAATATCTTTGTCAAAATCATACAGTTTATTGCACAGGTGAATACAATTACTTTGCAGATACCGTAAGTCTCATACTCATCTCTGTGGGGGCTCCTTGTAATTACTAAATGACTCTAAACACATTTTTTCCTCATTTCATTTCAGGAAAGACTTGATTTTGCCATGAAAGAAATTATATTTGACCTCCTTTGTGTCGGAAAACCTGCAAAAGCATTTAGTCTTAATCCAGAGGTATGAACTTAACCTTTATTTACATTTTTATTTAGCTCTAATATTTTCTGTCGTCCCCTGAAATAGTGTAGTATAGTATATTATAGTACTTACTATAGTGCAGTGTATTATAGTATAGTATTTACTTGTGTAGTACCATACAATACAGTGCAGCATAGCATTGCATAGTGTTGTATGTACGATACAGTTGTGTAGTAAGGTATAGTACAACATAGTATAGTATTGTGTAATGTAGTATTTATTGTACAATTGTGCACTACAATACAGTACAATGCAGTTTTATATAGTATAGTATAGTGAAGCATAGCATAGTGACTGTACTACAATATAGTACAGTGCATAATTATATAGTATACTATGGTTTTGTATCATAAAGGACAATAGTGCAGTGTGGTATAGTGTTGTACTGGTCAGTACTTTTTTTAGTATTATTCAAGTTTGTTACGTTGTAGTACCGTACAGCACTACAGAATGACGTGATGCTATGCTATCAATACTATGGTACTTTATTGTGCTACACTATGCTGCAGTGTACTATACTGTGAGATGCTATGCCGTGCTACACCATACTATGCTTTATTATACTACACTATACTATACTATACTATACCGCACTGTACTATTGCTGTATACTAAGCGTTCTATGTATTTTTCCTGTGTGTCCAGAGAATGAATATTGGTCTAAGAGCATTCCTGGTCATCGCTGATAAACTGCAGCAGAAGGACGGTGACCCTCCCATGCCTAACACTGGTAGCACTTTGCCCTCCGGGAACACACTTCGAGTGAAAAAGACATATCTTAGTAAAACGCTCACAGACGAGGAGGCCAAAGTTATTGGTGAGTGACACTGACATGCCTCCTGAATGTTGAAAATGTCATGCTACGGCGATTACAGCTGCTGTGCTGTCATCTCCAGGGATGTCACAGTATTACTTCAGCGTGAAGAAGGCTATTGACAACATCCTCAGACACTTGGACAAGGAGGTGGGACGCTGCATGATGATGACAAATGCTCAGATGTTAAACAAAGAGCCTGAGGACATGATCACGTACGTGTGAACATCACTCTGGCCTGGCTGACACAAAATACTGTTGAATGTGCTTTCATTCAATCATATTTATCAGTTTATTCTTGATATTTTCAGGGGTGAGAGGAAGCCTAAGATTGACTTGTTCAGGACCTGTGTCGCTGCCATTCCTCGTATCCTGCCCGATGGGATGTCCAAGCCTGAGCTGATAGACCTGCTCTCTCGGTATGTCACATGTATCGTGCTCTGGATGACAAATATGGCTGTCTGACAAGATAAATAAATGTATGTGTAATCAAGTATAGGTAATGTTTCTGTTTGTAGAAAGATTTACCTCGTCTTGTTTCACCTGATTTTCCTGTTACATCTGTTTGTGTTTTGTTTAAAGCTTAGTTTAAGGTAATCTCACATCTTGGTCATGGCCTCCATAATCTGTCTAGATGATGGATTATTGTATCAGTTGCGTTCATGATAAGTCATTTTACGTCTTGTCTGTCAGGCTTACTATTCACATGGACGACGAGCTGAGGCTAATAGCCCAGAATTCTTTGCAAAGTCTGCTCTTGGATTTCTCTGACTGGCGTGACGACGTTCTGTTTGGATTCACTAACTTCCTGTTGCGTGAAGTTCAAGACACTCACCAGGGACTGTTGGACACCTCCCTCAAATTACTGCTGCAACTGCTCACACAGTGGAAACTTACCCTGGCTGCCCCAGGGAAGAGCTACGACACGGCTAAGATACACACAGCCGAGGTACACACCTTTGTGGCAGCTTTGGCATGTTTATGTGCTTAGCAACACATTTGTTTTTAAGCCCTCTGGCTGATACTGCCAACTCTTGTGTTAAATCCTAGCTACCATGCAATTGTTACATTTGGATGTTTTTGTCACAGCTCTTGCAGACCAGCTCGAGTCTGAAGGTGCCTCCCGAGCGAGGACCACACTCCACAGTGCTGCACGCTGTGGAGGGACTGGCCCTTGTTCTGCTCTGCTCCTGTCAGCTGAGCACCCGCAAACTTGCCATCTCCATTCTCAAAGAGATACGAAGCCTCTTTATGACCATCGGACAGACGGAGGTACGGAAAGGCAGCAAAGCGACACACGGTAGCAGAGAGGGTATTCTTTAAAGGGGTTTACAGATTGTGATCTTGTTTTTCTTGACTGCAGGATGATGACAAACCTATGATAGAGATTATGGATCAGCTCAGCCCCGTAATCCTGGACAGTTTTGTGAATGTTGCAGTTTCTGATTCGGTAAGTTAGAGCAGTGTTTCCCAAACTTTGTACATGGGGACCTACTTTCAAAGATGGCAAACAATCATGACCCAAGTCACATTATCAGTCATGACAAGAGCAAGTTTGTGCTTAATGTAGTGGCAAGTTTACAGACATGAACCCATAGAAACTCTCCCGTGACCCATTTGTTGGTCACCAGTCTTTGAGAATCACTGAGTTAGAGGCGCAGTCTGTTCGCCTGGTTGACACCAGACCACATGTAATCTGTGTAGTCACCTCCCACTTCCAAGTGGCGGGACGAATGGCTGTGGATCAAAATGCCTCTCATGCTTGTTGTAGTTTTCCATGAGCGATGGCTATGTAGTAATGGAATCTAACAACTTTTGCCCGGGGGAATTCTTTGGAGCAAGTCCTTTAAAATTTAAGCAACAGCTGCTAGACGCTTACTGGCTGCTCAGTAAAAGTTGTTTCTAATGAAATATCTAATTCATTCATGACCCTTTCCTCACCTTTGCCCCCTGCTTGCTTGTTTGTAGGCCGCTCTGCCAGTTGGCCACCACGTGGACCTCCAGTGGCTGGTGGAGTGGAACGCACTTTTGGTCAATAGTCATTATGACATCAGGAGCCCCTCGCACGTGTGGATCTTCGCTCAGTCAGTGAAGGATCCCTGGGTGCTGTGTGTGTACAGCCTCCTCCGACAGGACAACCTGCCCAAACACTGCCCCACAGCGCTCAGTTACGCCTGGCCCTACGCCTTCACTCGCATGCAGACACTCATGCCCCTGGTCGATCCAAAGTGAGTGTCTTCTCTCTTCCCTTCTACTTGTTACTGCTCATCCTCACACTTGCACTGTTCATATTCAAGACCAATGTTATTTTGTTTTTTTACATTTTGTTATTGCATTCCTCGTTGTTCTATCTATCTATCTATCTATCTATCTATCTATCTATCTATCTATCTATCTGCAGTATCTATCTATATTGCTAGTTAGCTATCTGTCTATCTATCTATGTCTGCTAAACAGCTAGCTAGCTTGGTAGTTAAATCTCTTGCTATGTATCTAGATAGCCTTCTATCTGCACTTTCTTCTATCTATTTATCTATCCATCTATCTGTCTGTCTGTCTCTTTATCTGTCTGACTGTCTATCTATGTCTGCTAAAGAGTTGGAAGTTAGTTAGCCTTCTATCTGTACTTTATTCTATCTATCATCTATCTATCTATCTATCTATCTATCTATCTATCTATATCTATCTTTATTGCTAGTTAGCTATCTATCTATGTCTGCTAAACAGCTAGCTAGCTTGGTAGTTAAATCTCTCGCTATGTATCTAGATAGCCTTCTATCTGCACTGTCTTCTATCTATTTATCTATCTATCTGTCTGTATGTCTATCTATCTATCTATCTATGCCTGCTAATCTAAATAGTTATTTGAATGTGTTTCTGTGTACATTTCTCTTGAAAATGAGACTCCTTGTTATAAGTATCTTACATAATGACTTAATAATGTTTTCTTTTGGAATTGTTTACCAGTAACCCTGTTTACGCGAAGAAGACCAGCACTGCGGGCAGTGGGGACAGTCATGTCACGCTGTGGAGAAACTACCTGATCCTGTGTTTTGGCTTGGCCAAACCCAGCATCATGAGCCCAGGTCACCTGAGAGCGTCGACACCTGAGATCACGTCTGTCACACCTGACAGCGCAGTCAGCCACGACAACAAGGTAGCCTCCACCCTTGACTTATTAATTCCCCCTTGTGCTTTTTTTTCTCTTGTCAGGATCAGGTGTTCATACAGAGCTTGTTGACATCCAAACTCAAAGCATCACATTACACAGCAGCTATTGTATCTTTGCATGAATGGAACAGGGTGCTGATAGATTCTTTTATGAAGAGACACGTACCTCAATGTAATCGTGTGTAATTACTGGTGTTAGCGCTGTGTGGCTGGTGTCTATGTCTGACTGAACTGTGTGTGCTTTGGTGTTTCAGGTCATCGGGAGCCCGTCCGTGGCTTGGCTCCTGAAGCAGTTGGTTCCCCTGATGAGGGCAGAGAGCATCGAGTTGACAGAATCATTAGTGCTGGGCTTTGGTCGCACCAATTCCCTTGTATTCAGGTATAACAGAGAACAGTGTTTCACAGGAGATGTTCTACTATGAGCTGTTTGACTGTTTGAAAGGTGCAGTGAGTAACATTTAGAAAAGTCTATTGGCAATTCGTAGCCTTAGAATAAGTCATCATGTGTACTTTTGGCAAGGGCCTTGCTTTATGGAGGCACCATCTTGCATTGCTATGTTTCTACAGGAGCCTGAAAAGACAAACTAGTCAGGAACTGCATTTTGCATGATAAAACAGAAGCCTATTTCACAAATAAGAATGGCATACACTTTCTTTTATGAAGGCCACCTTAGTTCTCTGACAGTTTCAACTTTCCCCATACAAAAGATGATTTGTAGTAGGTTATTTTATTACAGTGCACTGTTATCATTTATTACTGCACCTTAATTATTTCAGTTTTCTAAGTGAAATCTCCTTTCCCTGAAAATGAAATGTGTGTTTTACTGCAGCTGACTTTGTCAATTTTTTCTCACTGTTTCTGCACAGGGAACTTGTAGAGGAGTTACATCCCCTCATGAAAGAGGCGCTAGAACGAAGACCTGAGGTTGGTTGAGCATATTTCAACACCTAATACACCAATAAAACACCATTAAATAATACCAACACTTAAGATCACGTATTAAAGCTAAAATAGGCAGCATATTTGCGAATAATGAACAATGATTCAATGTAAATACAGTGGGAGCCTTAGATAGAACTAGATATCTGCTCCACAAGCCTTGAGAGTGATGGGAGTAATTGACCAAACCACATGACTGTTCAGAGATACGGCAGCACCTATACGTGTCATTTTGGTGTAAAGGTCACCATTCTGATTGTGGCAACAACTGCCTATGTCGCAAAGCAACCTGAAAAGAAGATCTAAAAGAGACAATAACGTCTTCCGAAAAGACTTTTAAAAGACTGATAAGTTATTTTTTCCAACAATGCTGCCCAGTACAGCTTTGGTTGTCTGAAATATGCAATGTAGCTCTATCACTGACCTGGCATGTATCACAAAATCTCAGTCAGTAAACTGTGTTTTATCATTTTGTAGAACAAGAAGCGCCGTGAACGCCGTGACCTCCTGAGACTGCAGCTGCTGCGGATCTTTGAGCTGCTGGCTGACGCAGGTGTCGTCAGTGACAGGTTCGTGTCAATAACAACAATAAGGTTGACTTTTTGCTACATGATACAACAATAAAGTGTCTTTGTCATCAACTGAAGCAGTATGTACCTGGGATTTTCTTCGCTCCTCATTGGGCCTCTCTGTTGTTTGTGATGTCTCAGTACAAATGGGGCCCTGGAACGTGACACCCTTGCTCTGGGCGCTTTGTTCCTGGAGTATGTTGATCTTACCCGGATGCTTCTGGAAGCTGAGAATGACAAAGATGCCGAGATCCTCAAGGACATCCGAGCTCACTTCAGCGCCATGGTGGCGAACCTCATCCAATGTGTACCAGGTAGTCAGAAACGCTTCCTCAAACCAGCTTTTCTGTTTTTTTCCCGTTAGACCAGTCACTGACAAGATTAGATCGATAAATTACAGAATAGAAACTCTATCTGCACTGGCATTTCCTCTCCCTGGATGCCTAATAGAATCCATCTGTACTTTTCATCCATTTGTGAATTGTGAATTATGTAACAGGCTTCCATTTGGCTTGAGCTCAATCACTCATTTCACGGAGCACAAGACTCTTGACATTGATCTTGGTTTGGGAACGGCCCAAAGGGATTAGATCTAAAAATAGCGTGGCTGGAGGACAGAGAACGTGATGACTCATTGGTTGCCAGACCTAAACACTCAATAGGTCCTCAAACTCAATAGCAAAGTATCTGTCAAAGGACAATTTATATCACCATGCTGGGAAAAAATGTCCTTTGATTACGTAGGACTGGAGAAGCCTCTTGAATAAATTGCAACTCCAGTTGCTACTGAATTGGTTGTAAAGAGTTTAGGGGTCACTTAATATTTTTGCTGACTGTTTAGTTAAACTCTCAGTTAAAATGAATCATCTGCATCCACAGTGCACCACAGGCGCTTCCTGTTTCCACAGCAGAGCCTGCGACACCATCTCTTCATCCTCTTCAGTCAGTGGGCCGGTCCATTCAGCATCATGTTCACGCCTCTGGATCGCTACAGTGACAGGAATCACCAAATCACGAGATATCAATACTGTGCCCTAAAGGTAAAAACATGAATCTACTGATCTCAAAGACTCTTACATTTATTAATATTACCCATAAATATACAGTACAGAACAAAAATAGCAGTGATGTTTTGAATCTATTGACAAATGCAAGAAACATCTGTTTGTCTGACTATTAGTCTCACAACTTGATAGATTTGGCAGGTGACTTACTCAGGGCACCAGTGTGAGCAGTGCCAACTTTGACGTTGTTTGGACGGGAAATTCACTTTCGGATTCTTATCAGCCACAACTCGACCGTCAGCTGTGAACGAAAAGCCATACTTTCAATTTCATTTTCACCTCGTCCTCGGCCTATTGTCTTTTACCCATATTTTGTTTCTTGTTTGTAGAACTTTCAGGTGGTAGATAGTTTGGACACAAATAACTCCTGATAAAGAGCTGGAACCCTAATCTATACAGAGAACTTTTTTCTCTGAAAATGCTTTCCAAATGTAGATTTAGCTTTAGTTTTGGCAGAGCCATGATCTGCTACTCAAGCCTGAAGTTTAAACTAACTGCTCCTGGCTCACCTTAGTGCAAAAACAAAAGTATTAAAAACATGCGTGCAATGTAAACATTAATTTAGGAAACAGGATGTTGCAACCTTTTGCAATCCTCTCCTCGTGAACAGTGTTCGCAAATTGTGTTGATGAAACCAGCCTCTGAATCACAAGGTGGTTCTGCATTGTTTGGTACAGACTCGTCTCCACCCACAAGTCAAACACAAAGTGACGTAAACTCACCCATGTACTGCAGCGTTTGAATAAATGCTCCATCCAGAATAATCCGAGATTAGATTTTCACATCTCATCTCATCCCACTGGCACATTTGGGTCTGCTTACTATTTTTGAGGAGATACATTCAACACCAAGACATGTGTCACCTCTTTGCATTGATTTACATGCAAATGTGGCGGAGGCTTTGTTACACAAAGAAAAGATAGTTTAGTTCAGAGCTTTATTGTCCTCCAAGGGTCATTTAATTTATAAGCAGCAGTACAAACATTAGGGTATAGGATGATGTAGGCACATACAGAGGAACTTAATCTGGTTTTAAACAATCTCAATCCAATTGAAAGTTTATAAAAAACAGTCAGGACTTGAGACTCTATCTCCATCCAGAGAAAAGAGGAATGAATAAATCCAGAAGGGCATGATCACAACTGGACAGGATGGATCAAAACGTGTCTGTTACCGATTCTGGACCAGGATCAGTTCATCTGAATCGTCAAACCTCTAACATGTGACTGTTGTTTGTTCTTCCAGGCCATGTCTGCTGTTCTCTGCTGCGGGTCTGTGTTTGACAACGTTGGCCTCTCTCCTGACGGATACCTCTATAAGTGGCTGGATAATATATTAGCCTGTCAGGATCAGCGGGTATGTGGTCAAACCTCAACCCCAAACTTTCTACATGGGGGACCCCACTTTTTAAAAATGGCAAACTATCGTCCTCCTCCAATTTTCCTCCAAAATGAATTACAACTTCCTTTTTTTATTCACGTATTTGTATTTCCAAACAATTAATTCCTCTGTTTCGTGTTCCCATCTCTTTCTTGACCTCCTTCCATAAAAAAACACAAAGTTGTAATTCATGAGTGATCTTGTGATTTGGGGTCATGATAATTTGCCATCTTTAAAATTGGGTCCCCATATAGAAAGTATTGGGGAAACCACTGGTTTAAAGAACTTTGTTGAGTGTTGGTCTGCTCCTGGCTCAGGTCCACCAGCTTGGCTGTGAAGTTGTGATCCTGCTCCTGGAGCTCAACGCCGACCAGGTCAATCTGTTCAACTGGGCTGTGGATCGCTGCTACACAGGCTCCTACCAGCTCGCCTCAGGCTGCTTCAAAGCCATCGCTGCTGTCTGCGGCAGCAGGTACAAAATCTCTCACTTACAGGACACGCCCACTCTCACTGTCTCCTGTTTTTATTTGAATTTCTCTTTTGGAAACGACTGCTACAGTACATCATCTTACTGTACCATCTCGCTTGTGTCTGCTCCGTCTCGCTTGTTTGCCCCACAACAAAAATATGATTACGACTTCATTTTCTGATTTATCGCTGACAGAAAACGTCATGTGATATTTGTTTACTCAGACAGGGAGATAAAATAGTGTTAAAAGATATAATATTTATGTTTTTAACACCAAAACTACAGTGAGAGGCGTCAGTTTTATTACATCATGCTGGTTGAATGTCAATCTTTATCAACAGATCTTTTCTCTGCTTATTTTTGGTAGAAAAAACAGGACCTGAAAACCCAGTGACGCTCCCAATTTCTTCTGTTCTCAAACGTCATCGCCATCATACGTATGTGCGTCTTTTGCGTTGGTATGGACGTTTATGCAATGCTTCCTGTAGAGGGCAGTGCCGAGTTGCAGGTGTCAACAAAAATGGCAGCCACTGACAAAATTATTTTATTGCACTTTTATTGATCCGAAATAAACAGAAAGGCAAGCAGATTTCGGCGGTGATGGTAAGCCGTCCCATTCATGTTGATTGGACATTAAAAAGTCCTGCTTCAGAGTTTTTATCACTGGCTTGTCAGTGGCTTTGGGAGCTATGGGGGGCCGGATGCCTTGCTCATGAACACCCCCAGTGAACACAATTTTCTTTCCTCTTGATTTCTTAAAAAAAAAAAGCAACGTGACTTTATTATTTTTCTTCTCCTTTTCTCCTTTAGCAGAAACTGCCAAAGTGACATCGTCCCACTGCTGAACCTGGTTCTCTTCAAAGCTTCAGACACCAACAGGGAAATCTATGAGATTTCCATGCAGTTAATGCAGGTGCGCGACAAACTATCACTGTGTGTATGTGTTTTACATCATTTACAGTCAGTAAAACACGTTCCTCTTTCTTTCTTTGAGCAGATCCTTGAGGCAAAACTGTTGGTTTACTCAAAGAAGGTTGCCGAGCAGAAGCCGAGCAGCGTCCTGTACGGCACTCACGGTCCGCTGCCGCCTCTGTACAGCGTCTCACTGCCTCAGTTGTCCAGCCAGCTGGCTCGGATGTACCCCGAACTCACGCTGCCTCTGTTCTCAGGTCACTCTTTCTTCCATGTGTGTGTGTGGTTACAGGCTCGGTATTTAAGCCTGCTGTCATACTCTCCCAGGCTTGTCATCTTCTCGTGGTTGCCCACTAAATGCTGCCTCTTCCTGTACCAAAGAAGCCTTCCTCTGGTAGACACTTACAGTACATATGGACACGCCCACTGACCACAGAAACACTGAGAGCTCAGTTTTGGAGAGCGGGGCTCCCCCCTCCACTTTAAGTGGAAATCATATGGATCAGGATTAAACTGGCGATTATGGTGAAAAGGAGAATGCAGCATGTGTTTGATTTGTTGGCCGGAATGTAAACACCGCAGCGCCTGTTGATGTTACTCTGATGCTAATATTGTCTTCCCCCTCCACTCGTTGCAGAGGTTAGCCAGAGGTTCCCCACCACTCATCCCAACGGGAGGCAGATCATGTTAACCTACCTCCTGCCGTGGCTCAGTAACATTGAGCTGGTGGACAGCGGCCTGCTGCTGCCCGCCTTCGCGCCGTGCACCTCAGATTACGACGCGTCCACTCGCCATGCGGCCTCCGCGGCGGCTTCATCGCACCAGCTGAGAGGCAGCGGCTGGGGCTCAGTGCAAGCTACATCGATGGTTCTCAACAACCTCATGTTCATGACTGCGAAGGTAAACGACATGTTGGGGTTTATGGGATGTATATATTCAAGGAAAAAGCTGGCACGCTCAGTGATGTTAGGGCGATGGGGGTTTCAGTGGTAGAGCAAGTCGTCTTTCAACTGGGTTTGGTTGTGGGTTTGATTCCCAGTTATGCAATGTCTGAATGAATGGGCATCTATTGGGACACCAACAGGGACTGTAATGACATATTTAAATACATATACAGGACTTTAATATAGAGTTGGTTCTTCCACTCTTCTTGGAAGACTTTCCTCAAGATTTTGAAGTGAAGTTCTACGGTGAATTTGTGTCCATTCATTCATTCTGTAGAGCAGTGATGAGGTCAGGCACTGATGTTGGAACGAGAAGGTCTAAGGCTCACAATCTCTGTTCCAGTTCATCCCAAAGGTGCTTGATGGGGTTGAGGTTTTAGGTTCTTCCACACCAAACTCAAAGTCAAAGTCTTTATAGTCCTTTCTTCTTCTGTGCACTGGGACACAGTTGTCCTTCCTCAAACTGTTGCAACAAAGTTGGAAGAAGAGGATTGTCCAGAATGTCATGGTTTGCTGAAACATTAGGATTGTTCTCCTCCATTGGAGATAAGAGATCTCGAGCCTAAAGACCTGAATTCAATGCTTAACAGGTGTGGCCAAATACTGTGTCCATATCACACTTAGGAAAAGCTACAGAATCAAAAACAGTCATGTTTGATCTGTTTATTGATAAGATAAGACCAATATTGTCCTTTAGAGCAGAGACAGTCGAGGTAAAGGTAATAAATAATAACAAATGCATTCTAAGTGACTATTAAGACGATTATAAAATAGAATAGACATAGAAAACATGCAGTATAGACCTCATTAAGTCACTAAAATATACAGTGCAGCATGATCTTTACAGTAACGGTGTAAACAAGGTTTGCATATAAATTCTGACTATTTCAAGGGTAAATGAGGTCACATGATATGTATGTTTTTCAGTATGGGGACGAGCTGCCTGGACCAGAGATGGAAAACGCCTGGAACGCTTTGGTCACTAATGAGAAGTGGAGCAACAATCTGAGAACCACCCTACAGTTTCTCATCAGCCTATGCGGCGTCAGCAGTGACACCGCTCTCCTTCCATATGTAAGACATGGCGCAGTATATCATTAAGACTGCGGCTTCCCAACAGTTTTGGGACCAGATTGGCTCATGTTGTGTCTCTGCCTCGTGTCCAGATCAAGAAGGTGGTGATCTATCTGTGTCGCAACAACACCATGCAAACCATGGAGGAGCTGATCTTTGAGCTGCAACAGACGGATCCGGTCAACCCTGTGGTGCAGCACTGTGATAGCCCTCCTTTCTATCGCTTCACTGCCACAGGCAAAGCCTCCACGGCAGCAGCAGCAGCAGCCTCAGGTACAACTGTGAGCTACACAGCTGTGCACTCACTGTGCACAGAAAGAACACCGGTTAAAAAGTTGGTCAACCTGGGAATTCAAACTGCTCCACTGAGAGGAACCGCTCAGTGTAATATCTGTGGAAATATGTAGCTCATAATACGTTGTTTTAAGTCTGGAAAGATCCCAGTGATGAATGTAAAGCTGGTGCATTTGGTGTTAAACTTCATGCTCATTAGACTTTTCTTTCACATCCTGTTAAACATAAACTCTTCTCGGGTTCATTCGTAGGCACCACGTTGAGCAGCAACGCCGCTGTCGTCTCCCAGGACAGTTTTCCCGATACAGACGACTCCAAGACTGTGAAGGAGAATGAGGAGAGGTAAATCTTTAATATTTGCTCACACTTTACATGACAGTGCAGTAACAACACGGTAATAGTTTAATTACTCCCGTCAAAGTGGGGGGTAATACGGCATATAGCATTTTCTAATGTAATCTCCACCAGCTTGTGAAACAAGGTGATAACATGACAATATCACAGCTAAAAGCACAGGGAAATTAAATGAAATTTCTGCCTCCGATTCAAAGCGATAACAAAAGATCTAGTTTGGGATCATGAAGAACTAAAGTGGCAGAATGACAATGAGTAGTTGTGATCCAATAGTGACAAATATACACAATTATATGAAAAAACAAAAGAGAAGATACTGGCTAACTTGTAGTTCTGAACATTTCCGTCCAAATTTTTACATCACTAAACGCAAGACCAGCACCCCAGGAACTGAAGCTGAGTTGGCAAAATAAAACAGGAAAATGATATACATGATGTTAATGTCCTGGTAGCAGCTCAGTAATGAGAATTACTATGTAATACCATTAATATAATACGTTTTAAATGAGAAAGTTTGGAATCATAAATGATAATGACCACAAATTGTGTGTTTCACACACCTTTTTTTATTGCTATTACCTTGATGTTGTGACCATAATATCACATCCCTAGTTGATTGGTTTTTTCTGTTTTCTTTTAAAGGCTGAGCCACATAATGCGAGCTCACAACCGCCTGGAGTCACGCTACAGTAACAGCTCAGGAGGCTCTTACGACGATGATAAGAGTGAGTATTTTTTTTTCTTTTTTCTTTTTTCCACTCCTCATCCTCCAGAAGCCCCTGTGATAATCTGTGCTGGTCATAGTCTGGTGAGTGTGTTATATACAGACCAGGGTGGAGGGTATAAAAAATGGTGACTGGGCCTGATGTCATTGATAATGTATGAGCAACGCCTGTGGAGTCTGTGAGAACTGGCACTGGAGCAGTGACCTAAGAATAAGTCTGACGACACTGTAACACACCACATTTTTTTTTTCTCTCCTTTTGTAAATTTGATGTTTTTTTGTGATCGGCTGAACATGTTTCTGTACATGTGACACCTACAGTGTCAAAGTCTGGTGTTTTTTCTTCATCGTAGGTTGGATAATCGTGATATAATTTTAATTTTAAATCACTAGAGGTGCACAGTTTCAGTTTGAGGCCCCTGATTTGGCAGGAAGTGAATACAGAACCCATCAATATGTTTGCATCAGTTTATAATTGTTTTAAAGGCGATAGAAGTACAAGACTCAATCACTCACTCACCTTCTGCCTTTTTCGTCGAAGCTGTTAATGTGTAAAGTTAGCGATTGTCATCCAGCTTGTGTATTATAATGTTATTTTTGTAATTTCCTGTTTAACCGGAAGTTTATTGTGAAAGGGTGTGCTCACGTTAGTAATGCAATTTAGCAGCGAAAAAAGAGCGAAGCTAACGCGCAAAAAACGGTGTCAAAGACAGAAGATAAATCGATAAATTAGACAAACAAAAGTTAAGAAGAAAACGCACACATTTAAAGCGATATTAGCACCAGTCCAGAGTGGAAACAAGGTCATTTTGGACGTAACCTTTCAAAATTTAAGTCTAGTTATGTGAACTGCTATGTCTGTTAGCTTATCTTTGTTTTTCTGTTTAAAACTTTTCCACTGTCAGTCAAAGCTTCTCCTTTTGATGACCGGACGCTACAGCAACCTTTGTGGATTCAAAGTGGAATATTGATGCATAAATGAAGGTGATTTTATAAACAAATGTATTTCTGTGGTGTAACAGGTGAACCTCTGCCTCCCTACGCTGATTGGCTGATGGTTGTCAGTGAGACCAATAAGCCCCACCCACTGCCCATACCTCTGAATGGAGGATGCTGGGCTCCACTTGTGGACTTTCTGCCAGAGACCATCACTCCCAAAGGACCATTACACAGGTGAGACCACTGCTAATCCGCTCACTCTGACTCTCTTGTCAAATGGAACTCGAGACAAATATCAAACGTGATGCCTTTTTGTTTTGTTTTGTTTGTTAGGTGTAATGTCGCGGTCATCTTCATGACAGAGATGGTGGTGGATCACAGTGTGCGAGAGGACTGGGTCATGCACCTGCCTTTACTGTTACATGCGCTGTTTTTGGGTAAGTTCACACCTATAATATATCATCCCAGTGCAGCTACAATGAAAACCCAATGACTTCATGATTATATAAATCAAAAGAAAGTAGAATATTCATTTCACCTTTCCATTTCAATGTTTATATTTCAAATGCCAGTTGATGTTTCAAGCACAACAGGCTCTTCCTCAGATTATCAATAAACATGGAGTCAATATTTTACTATTAGTATTTTACTATTTTACTATTTTATCTTTTTTTACTATTCTTGTTTGTTCATCATGAACAGAAATAGGTATCATTGTTTGTTTGCTTCGTCCTTCATCTGAAAAGGAACTTTTTTGACTGGATTTGCAGTAAAAAGTGTCTCATGCCACATTTTTCTGTCTGAGCCCTAGAGAATATTGAGCGAATCAGACAGGCATCCCATATTTTCTTGTTCTGAAGTTTTCGCTTCATGTAGAAGTTCAGTTTCAACCAGCGTAGACTTTGAGATCAATTCTATGAAACACAGCACGGAAGAAAAAAACCTGAAAACAAACATCTGTTTCTGTCTCTTCAGGAATGGACCACTACCGTCCCGAGGTGTTTGAGCATAGCAAACGTCTCCTCCTCCACCTGCTCATCACGTTGTCCTGTAACAACAACTTCCAGGACATCGCCTCTGTCTTACTGCAGACACGGGGGATCAACGGCACCAAAACCCTCACCTATAAACCAAGCCTTCAGCCTGAGGTTTTACCCTCTGGTAAAAAACCTTCTACTTCACTTTTTTTAATTTGCTCTCTTGTACATTTTGTATATAATTAACACTAGAAGCAGGTTTGGTCATCGGAGCAGTTGCCCCTCGTTGCGCTTCCTTCTGTCTAACATAAACATCAGGAGGGGAGGGGTAACATTCCTTTTAGAGAATAGATAAGTTTCTTATCAAGGCAGAACATATTTGGATACTGTACTAAAAGCACAACAGAGAACAGATGACATCAAGGGTCTTGATTAAAGCATTCCTTTCTGCTATTTTTATCCTTTAGCCCAATTTGGGGCCATCTGCTCAAGCTTGGACATGGTCCCCTCCTCCCCTCCGCGATCGTTTTTTTTGCAAACGTCTAGACGTTCTGCAATGTTTGTCAGTTTGACCGTTGGAATTACAAAGTGTGAGCTAAATATATGATTTCTTTCAAGATAGTGATAACAATGGAATGCGGAGAGCCAAAGAAAACACTTGAACACGTTTTTCCCCTCGACAGTTCTACCACACTAAATAAACACTGTCCACTATAGATGTATTTGAATTCCAGGCCTGTTAAAACAGGTCATGCTGCTCTCTCTGCTCTAACTCCTGCTGCATCTCCAGCTGCAGTCAGCGACGCAAACTCGAAACGTCCTGTTCCTCTGTTGTGTCCAGGAGGCTTCGACTTCCTGCGGGAGTGTCAGGCGTCTCCCGTCCCGGACTCTGGCCTGAGTTCGTCCTCGACGTCGTCCAGCCTGAGCCTCGGTGGCAGCAGCAACAACCTGCCTGACATGTCACAGGAGGTGGAGGAGCTGGTGGCCTCCAGTAAAATGGACGACAAGACCAACAAGCTCATTGAGTTTTTATCCACAAGGTACACAAATGTCAGGATCATGTCCAGTGATGTGAAAAATTAGAGAGAGGAATTAGCTTCTAATGCACTGATTTACTGTATTTATGAGGGAGATCACCACCTAGTGGTGCTGTGTGAATAGTGCAAGAGTGAGCAGATTTGAATTGATATTGAAATCATGAGAATTAATTTTACCCGTTTTAAAGTTTTCCCGTTTTGAGGGCATAAATATTAAAAAAATGTTCAATGTTATTATTGTTTTGATAGATTATTGATGTTATTATTTCGCCTCTCTCTGATCAGTATTGGACTTGAAACATTGTTATCAATCCACTCCTAAAAGTAATGGAATGGAATTTTGTTTATGGTTAAAAGTGAACACACTACAGCTTTAAAATAGTAGGGATAAGCAATATTAATTGCACAACATCAGTATCGGCCGATATTACATTATTACATATATCCAATTATTTCAATTAGAGCTGCAACTAACGATCATTTTTAATTTTATCAATAAATCAATTAATCGCTTGGTTCATAAAATGTCAGAAAACCTTGAAAGATATTGATCGGTGTTCGTCAAACCTGGACATGATGATGTTCTCCAATGTCTTGTTTTGTCCACAAATCAAAAATGATTAACTTTGTATGATTTCTTTGTTATCCAGAGCAAAGAAAGGAAGAAAATACTCATATTTAAGAAGCTTAAACAATCAACAAGTCTTGTTTTAATCATGAAAAAAAGCTTCGAAGCGATTAATCGATTATCAAAACAGTTGTCGATTCATTTAGTAGTCAATTAATAATCGATTAATCGTTTCAGCTCTAATTTCAGTAAGTTCACACACCACACATGACATTTCTCACACTGAGAAGTGATAAAACTTACCGCACCTATGTAACTTATGAATGGATGATGCAGAGGCAGATTGCTTTGCGTAGTCCATTCATACAGCTGTCTTCAATTAGCAACCTTTCAACCAATCAGAAAATAGTGTTTCTTGTTGCCGGGTAAAGTCTGAAAACAGGTTTTCCGCTGCAAGTACTTGTTCCATGAATGCATGTTATATCACTCCATGTTATGTCACTGATATCACACAAAAAGAAAACAATCCACAGTCTATATGTATGTATCCGTGTCATTATCAGCCCAAATATCCCGTCCAATATTGTGCATCCCTTTAAAATAGCTTTAGTCAGGCAAAACAGAAGCACATTTTCTATAGCAGACCTCTGTATGGATCTTATGTTTGTGTGTTTTGTTGTTTTTATAGAGTTCACGGGCCACTGTGGTGCCATGAAGACATTTCACCAAAGAACCATATTTCAAAAAGCACCGTGCAGCTGACAAACTTTCTGCGCCACGTGGTCTCTGTGTTCAAAGACTCCAAGTCAGGTAACACCTCAGTGTGTTCCCGCGACAGCAAATACTGTATTAATGATCATCTCCACCACGGTAACACCCCCCTCTCTCCCTCTGTCCTCGTTAGATTTCCACCTGGAGCAGCAGCTCAGTGACGTGGCCTTGCAGACGGCCTTGTGCAGCTCATCGCGTCACTACGCCGGCCGCTCCTTCCAGGTGTTTCGAGCTCTGCGGCAGCCCATCTCCGCCCATGCTGTGTCAGACCTGCTCTCACGGCTGGTGGAAGTGGTCGGTGAACATGGAGAAGAAGTGCAGGTTAGTGTGTGGACATGTGATGTCCAGTGTGTGAGGATTAGAGACGTCTAATGGTGTTATGGTGTCCTTTTTCTGTCCTGCAGGGCTACGTGATGGAGGTTTTGCTCACGCTGGAGTCTGTGGTGGACAACTTGGCTGAATGTCTGAAGAACAATGATCTGATGTCCATCTTGACGAGGTTTGTGTCTCCTCGCTTTTATGTCCACCTGTCTTATTTTAGTCCTCATGGTCTAATGTGACACTTCACGTCACTGAACCTGAACCTGAGTCAGTTTAGGACCCAAGAGCAGGCTTAACAAATGTGAGGGAAATAGTTGAGGTAGTGGAGTCAGTGATCAGTTCCAAACAAGGGTGAGGATATGCGTCAGTGGCAGCATTCACACGGCAGAGAGCTAAAAATGCGAAATGCAAAACAACAAGCAGCAAGTAGACGCTAGAGTAAACAATGTTTTCAGGAGAGCTGTGACGTTACCAGAGAGTTGACCGTTACGATCTTGTGATGAGTGACTGTGGAAACAGGAAATATAAAGGCTGAGCTGATGGGTGGATTGGAAGTAGAGCTGCAACTAACGATTATTTTCATAATCGATTAATCTGTCGATTATTTTCTCGATTAATCGAATAATTGTTTTGTCCAGAAAATATCAGAAAACGTTGTTGATCAGTGTTTGTCAAACCTGGAGATGATGATGTTCTCAAATGTCTTGTTTTGTCCACAAACCAAAATGATTCACTTTTAATGATTTCTTTGTTATACACATGCAAAGAAAATATTCACATTTAAGAAGCTGAAACAATCATAAATCTTGTTTAAATCATGTTGTTTAAAAACGTATACACAAACCTCTTATCTAAAAGGTTGGAAAACTTCTGCAAATTTGTTTGGGGAGCCCAAAAACAATCACCCACGAGGCAGTGTTCCCTTATCATGAGGTTGCAGTTCATGTAGGAGTGGATCAATAACAGTCTCTAAACTTTGAAAATCTAGGACAGATATATCGCCGTCCTTCCTCGTGCAATGTGATCCTGCACTTTTAACTTTTCACAGATGATTTGTTTAATTCAGTTAAACCGATATTGTGATTTATTGTCTTGCAACGTAACGATCATCATTGAATCATTGTATCGTGATGTTATTGGTATCGTGGACCATGTATCGCGTATCATGAGGCACCCTGTGATTCCTGTACCAAGTGAGAAAGAGATGTGTGTGGGATTTTTTTGAAGTATGTTGAAGTTTTGCGCCTAAATGTTTGTCTGTATGAGAATAATTTCCATCTGATGGATGAACATAATATGATTGGATTCACTACAACTGTCATTTTTGACCGGGAACAGCATAGTATGTTGAAATTAAATAAACCACTCTGAAGTGTTGATCAGCATTTTTAGTTGATGAAAGATGAAAAACACAATCCTTCAGTTTAAAGAAAGCAATAAACGTGGTCAGATTAGACCAAACAATGAATTTATTTAATATGTTCTGTCTCTTTAATCCAGAGCCTCGTCTCCAGATTTCCTGACAAGCTTAAAGGTGCTGTCCAACAGGAAGAGCACGGGGCAGATCAACCTCAGAAGACAGAAAAGGATCAGACACCAGAGAAGCTCCTCTGTGCCCAAGAAGTTCGGCGAGGCCGACCGGTGGTCGGATCCCCCCCGCAGCGCCACACTGGACCGAATCCAAGCCTGCGAGCAGCAGATGTGTTGCTCTAAAACCTGCAGCTCGTCCTCGTCCAAGGACAACGTCAACGACCCGAGCAACATCAACCACCCCAGCAACCTGCTGGCCACCATCTTCTGGGTGGCCGTGTCCCTGATGGAGTCGGACTTTGAGTTTGAGTATCAGATGTCGCTGAGGCTGCTGAAGAAGCTGCTGGGCCACATGTCGCTGGACAAACAGGAGAACCGGGAGAAGCTGGAGAAGCTGCAGGGTCAGCTGAAATGGAGCAGCTTCAGCGGACTCCAGCAGCTGCTCCTCAAAGGCTTCACGTCGCTGTCAACCACCGACCTCACACTTCAGCTCTTCTGCCAACTCACGCCCGTGTCGCGAGTGCCCGTGGTGGACACGTCACAAGCCATAGGTACGATGATGGTTTTAAGACTGATGACATGAATTTAAATGTCAAAGACGTGGTAAAGCAAAAGTGATGCAAAGTTTTACACGGTACATATGATAGAGTATTAGGGTCATACAGAAAAAAATATTGAAGATTTCAAGATTAAAGTTACAATAGAGCTAATATTACAAGAATAAAGTTCTAATATTATGAGAAAAAGTTTTATTATTAAGAGAATAAAGCCCCAATATTACAACAATAAAGTTGCATATAATAGTCTGAGAAAAAAGTCATAATACTAAGAAAATAAAATCCTATAATATAACTAGAATAACGTTGTGCACAATATTAAGACAATAGGTTGTATTATTCTGAGAATTAAGCCCTAGGATTACAACAATAAAATCACACAAAATAGTAAGAGAAAAAGTCTTAATGCTACAAAAATAGAGTCCTAATATTACAAAAACAAACTTGTATGCAATATTATAGGACACACTCGTAATATTACAAGAACAAAGTATATAATAACACGTGAAAAAGCCCTAATATTACAAGAATAAAGTTGTGGATAATATAATGAGAATAAGTCACACAATTATGAAAATAAAATCATATGTAATATTACTAGAAAGTCATAATATTACAAAAAAAGAGTTGCATATAATATTACAAGAATTAAATTGTAATTTTATGACTTAACTTCACTTATTTTTGGTGTATATCTTCATTCACATGATGAGGCGTCTACATCCGTCTGTGCCACACTTAATTTTCTTAAATGTGGCCTCATAATTTCATTTCCAAATATTACAATGAATTTGTCCTTTTCATCTTTCAGGTTTCCCTCTGAACGTTCTCTGCCTGCTTCCACACCTCGTGCAGAACTTTGATGGCCCCACGCCGTTCTGTCAAGATGTTGCTGAGAGGATCGCTCAGGTTTGTCTCCTTCGACATTTCTGTAACCTCTTCGTGTCTTAAAGAAAATAATATAATTTTCATCATTAAACCCAGTGTCCTTTCACTTGCGTGTAGGTTTGCCTCGAGGAGAAGAACGCCAAGCTGTCCAACCTCGCTCACGTCATGACTCTGTATAAAACACACGCCTACACGCGGGACTGCTTCTCCTGGGTCAACGTGGTGTGTCGCTATCTTCACGAGGCCTTCTCGGATATCGCACTCAGCCTGGTCACGTACATGGCAGAGGTCTGTGTCGCCTCATCGGCTGAATGTTTGTTTTCTGACCGTTGAAGCTGCACTGCGTAACCTTTAAACACAAACACACGTGCATGCGTACAAACCATTGTCAACGGAGTTCATCTCCCCACTGTTCTCTCTTGTTTCATCTCGCCAATTCTTGCGCCGCACACAGGAAGTGATTTGTTTTTTGTCAAGACAAAAGCTGATAAGAGGAGACGATTGCAAAACACAAACGTCTTACAAATGACAAATAACATACATCACCAAAAGTTGCTCCCTGCAGCTTTAATATGAATGCTATTAAAGGAAAATAAGTGTTGTTTTAACTCTGTTTTAACAGCTGTTGGAGAAAGGCCTCCCCAGTATGCAGCAGACACTTTTACAAATCATCTACAGCCTCCTGAGTCACATGGACCTGAGCGGAATTCAAGCCAAACCCTTCAACGTAGAAGTGCTCAAGACGATCGAGAAGTTTGTGCAGGTGAAAATGAAACTATTTTATTGCTGCTGTGACTTTTAGGGAATGTTTTCTCGTGTGCATGGAAAGGGGAAAAAAGGAAAGGTTACATTCGATGTGATCAGTGGAAATCTTTAGCCAACACACTGTGTGAGTGAGTCTTGTGTTCCCTGTTCCTTTTGTAAAAAAAAAAGAGCGACGCTGTCGTGTGTCAGCGCAGTAAAGTTGTAGACACACCCAGTCTATAAACAGTCTGCTTTTCTGCCACAGGCCTCGAGCTTCTTCTCATACTGACTCTATTTCTCCTTTAGCTTCCTACTGTCAGGACCGAGCACATGTCTCCATAAAGGGGAATTCAAATAAATGCACTCGATTTAGGTTGTTTATTTCTTAATATGTGTGTTTGTTTCTGCATCCACTGGTTGAATTGGTGCCCGTAGACCGTCCATTGGAGGGAAGCACTAAATATCCTGAAGCTGGTGGTTTCCCGGTCGGCCAGTTTGGTGCAGCCCTCGGCCCCGCAGAGCGACCTCTCCTACGAGGACATGAGCCGCGTCTGGGAGCGATCCACCAAGGCCCTGCCCGGGAAAACTCTGGATTTCCACTTTGACATATCTGAGGTTAGAGACTCTTCCTCTCACGTTGGCCTCGAGCGACTGAGACATTGTCCCTGTGAGCATGAAGACGGCTCGTTTCTTCCTGTATTTTCCAGGGTGTGGTGAGAGGAAACGTTTCTTTCGCCACTTTTTCTATAATGCTTACATTTCTGCTTAACTGAACCTCTGGAGATTAGCTCAAATGGTAAACACAATTAGCCGCAGCAGCAGCAGCAGCAGCAGCAGCGTGGAGCTTGAAAGTGATGCCAGAGATACAGACAGGGCGGTGCATGTGTGGGAACTGAACAGTGAGCTGTTTGTGTTGTTCATGAATGGTAGGAAATGATGTCAGCTCTTTGCTGACGTCCTTTGTGTGAATGTGTGTGTGTGTGTGGGGCTCAGTTGGTTCTAGTGAAGAGCCAAACACTGTGTGTGTGTGTGTGTGACTGTGTGTTTAAACTTGAGACATTCTGGAAAAACCACTGATATTCCTTAAAATAACCTCATTTATTTTTAGACCACTTTGCTTTCCCTCAACTGCTTCATGCACCTGGAATGCCAAGTGGAATAAAAAAAAAAAAAACTGCAAATACCGATGAAATGTCACTTTATTTTGGAAAATGTCAAAAGAAGCAGGAGCTGCCGTGAAGCCCCAAACATGGACATACGAAGCTTTCCCTGAGTTCTTCCATTCACGTGTCGGTCTTTCTGTTTGTGTTTGTGTCTGTGTGCGTCCATGCGCTCAGACTCCAGTGATTGGCCGGCGCTACGACATCCTCCAGCGCTCGCCGGGCCATGACGTGAAGAGCAGGAGCACGACAGTGACCTGCAGCACCTCGTCTACCTCGTCTGGATCCACGGTCAACAACGTCCTGGTGCCGGTCAGCTGGAAGAGGCCTCAGTCTTCACAGGTGAGCATGTTTGTCTTCATGTCTTTTTGTGTTATAGGGCAGTAAAATCACAAAAGTGTAGTATTAATTTGCACGTTTGTATTCAGAGTGAAAGTGTGGTGCTATTGAACTTGAATTAAACAATTCAATTAGTTAAATAACATTACTTTTTAAAACTTAGACAGGGTTCCCACGGGTCCTTGAAATCTTTGAAAGTTTGTGAATTTTATTTATTTAATTTTTTTTAATTTTAAAGACCCGTAAGTTTTTGAAAATTACCCTACATGGACAAGGGTTGTTGAAAGTGCTTGAATTTTGTGCAAGAAAAAAGTGAAGTTGATATTTAGATAAAAGTCTCCCTTGTTTGTCATGACGCCACCTACTGTTTCACGCCCTGCATTGCTTGATGTACGCATGTCAAAGGTCGAGTCACTAGCGGTCTTGTGGACACTGTCATCGCTCTCTCTCCGTCGTTGACGTGAGATTCCATGAGCGAGTAACGCTAAGCAAGAGACGAGAGCGAATGACGACATGATGCCATGGATATGAAAATTCCAAGATCTCTGTCTCACCAAAGAAAATGACAAAGACTGATTTTGACCCAAGATCCCAAGGACAAACACTTGTCCAGATGCAGAGCGTGCTGCAAATCAATAAAAGTGGACGCCATGGACAAAGACACTCTTGAGCTATTTCAGCATGTTCTATCCTTGAATTTGTTCCTGGAACGTCATTGGATTTGATGTCAGTCAAGGTGTGGGAACCCTGAAAAATGTGCACTAAGTGAGCAAAAAACAAATAATTTATAACACTATCTATATAAGGATATATAGATTTCTCTAAAATTGTTAAAACACGCGGGAGAAAATGATCCACATTGAAAACTTGGTTTTAAACATCTCAATGTTCTCTTCTCGTTCTACAGAAAAGAACACGAGAGAAGCTGGTGCATGTTTTGTCTCTGTGTGGACAAGAAGTTGGCCTCACGAAAAATCCCTCGGTAAGATTCGCCTCGTTTTAGCAGAGCTGTGAGTTCTCAGCACATCGCCACTGTTTTTAAAAAACAATCTTTGTACTGGTTGGTTTCTCTCCGTAGGTGATCTTCTCCAGTTGTGGAGACCTGGACCTCATGGAGCATCAGCCCAGCCTGGTGTCTTCTGACGACGGGACCCGGGAACCGGACAACATGGACGACACCACGTCGGAGCAGCAGTTCCGAGTCTTCAGGGACTTTGACTTCTTGGACGTGGAGCTGGAAGACGGAGAGGTGAGTCTCACGACGGAGGAGGAGGTTTGAAGACGATTCATCCTCGTCTTCCTCCTCTACTGTCACTATTTGTTGACTCTGTCTGCGTCAGCTCTGCCTGCTGTGTGTAACAGGTTTTCCTTTTCTTTTTTTTTTGTCTGTTTATTCTCTTTGCTATCTAGGAGCTACAGGTACGTTTAGTGATGCAACATTTTTATTTGCAGTGGGTTTTTAAAAAAATAAAATAAGTGTGTGTTTGTACTGATAATTGAGTGAATTGTGACACTGACAGTGAGGAGCGACGTGTGTGTGCATGCCGTGTGATTAAATCAAACCGATTCTGCTACGTTCATGTACGAGACGAGAAAAATCATTGTCGCGTCGTCTCTGCTACAGCCGCCATTGAAATACATGTCCTTGAAAGGCATCCATTTAACAGTTATTTAACGAAGTGTATTGCGTTTGCTTCTGTTTCTCTGAATTAAGCTCGTTTTATGTGAATTATTAGCTTAATTAATTAATTAGTGAGTGAGTGCAGTGAACAACAGAAGCATATTCCATTTCTGGACCTAAACTGTCGCACACTGGACCTTAACTGGTGTAAAAAATTATAAAAAATGTATGTAGGGGTGTGAGATTTTAAATAGTTTGCCAGTGGTATAACACTCCAACCCAGTACTTTTCTTCTTTTTTGTTTGTTGTTGTCTCTCCGAAAATCTTAATCTCAAATAGGGTTTTACTGCCATCTAGTGTTACAATTGGAGGAACCATGTTAAAGCACCATCCAGCCATTGTATCCTTAATTTATTTATTTTATTCTGATTAACTTGACTTTGAGTGGTAGGATTTAAGCCGTTGAAATAACGATAATGATATTTTGTTCTCAGAGTCTTGATAAATTCGGCTAAATGTGCTCAAGAAGACCCTCCCTGAACATGCACCGCTTGTTTGTGTGATAGAGACTTTGCTTTTCTTTTTTTTTATTGTAAACTTAAAGACCATGTCCTCTGTTACAGGGAGAGACGGTGGACAACTTTAACTGGGGCGTGCGGCGACGCTCCATGGACAGCCTGGACCAAAGTGACCTGCAGCCCCTGGAGGAGAGTCAGCTGTCGAGCAGCATGCCCAGCCTCAGCAGGATCGCCAACGAGGACTCGGACGAGTCGTCAGAGGAAGATTCCCTCACCGTCAGCCAGATACTCTCCCGCTCACAGCTCGTAAGTTCACAGAGGAAGCTTTGTTTTGGGGCTCTTGTTGTGAAAAAGTAATGTTACACTGAAAACAGCTGCCATACAAGTCACTAGTCACTCGTTTGTGTGCTGTGACGTGCCGAGGTGATCCAGGACCAATAGAGCCCAGTAGCTTTTCTTCCAGTCTCTGCATCAACACTGTAAAAAATAAAGCTGTGAAAACAGCAGGATTGTCTTGAACAACAATATAATTTCACACATTTTTGTCTTGTCCGCATCGTCATTCTATTCAAACCGTTCCCAGTGGACCTTAAACGTTTATAGAGCTTTTATAGTCTTATACATATATATATATATATATATATATATATACATATACATATATATATGTATATATATATATGTATATAAATATATACATATTTATATACATACATATATATATATATATATGTATATAAATATATACATATATATATATCACGTTTCATTATGCAGAGAGTCATGTAGTGGACTGTTGATTTCTTCTTTATGGAAGAGGAATATTTGTTATACAGTGGGAGAATGATGGAATTTTTTAAAGTGTTTCACAGTTGAAATAGTCGACTGCATCACATTATCGGTACTGGCCCAGTATCAGTAACAACAAGAAAAAGTGGTGTCAATCCACAACTGATCCACAGCCACAGTGTTTTAAAAAACGTCAGCGTTTCCGTACTTTATAACGATAATTTTCTCCGGTTTCTTTCTTTCTGTGTCTCTTCTCCAGATTGTCAGCCTCTCTCCGACAGCAGAGAGCAGTAGCGTGGACTCTCCCTCTTCCCCTCCGGCCGATTCAACACCTCTGAACTCCAAACATCCGAGTTTCGAGGTCCAAGTGCCAGAGGACTCGAAGCCGCGGGTGAATAAGGGCTTCAGAGTGTCTGAGATTCTGGGAGCCACCAATTCCTACCGCACGTCTTTACTCGACTTCTTTACTAATTTCGCCAAATAGCGGCTGCTTGTTTGCATCTTCGTCTTGGATGTTATTCTGTACACTGTGCTTTGGGTTCAGTCTATGATCAGTGTTATTATTATTATTATTATTATTGTTGTTTTCTGTTTTTATGGCATTTTCTACATTTTTCCTCTATTCAGAGTAGAGCATGAGCCAAAAAAAATTAGTTTTTTCTGCATGTTGAAGGGTGAATGAGCTAAAACCTGCAAACAGGGAAATCCGTAACGCTTTGGGCTAGTTTGTGCCTTACTTAAATGTTTCCAGGGGGTGCTAGTTGGGTGGTTTGTGGCTATAGCCATAGAAGAAAAGAAAAAAAAAACAATATACCGCTTCCCTTTCTGTGTCTGTCTGTTAAAGGCAATGTGTATACCTACTGCTTCTGTGTTGGTGGCGCTAAGCAACTACTAAAACTCTTGGCATGCGGGAGGTAAAGAAAAGGTTTACACATTGCCTGCTACAAAAAAAAAAAAAGAAGTGTGCAGGACCACGATGATGGCAGAAATTGCTCTTATTCACATTAATTGGCACATTTTATTGCACACAAATATTATTAAATAAAAGAAAACACTACAAGGAGTGTCCGTAGGGTCCCGTGGCAAGGTTAGTGTATCCATTTTACCCACAAAATTATGTTTATTAATGAAGTGTAACATAACACAGGGAACAGTTATGAAAAATAATCATGATCCATATTGCATGTTGCTTCAGTTGCATGACTTCAGCGTTTTTGTTTTTCTATAACGTACGGCTGCTTGCTCTTTCTTTCAGCGCGAGGCGTCACAAGAAGACGAAGTCGCCGCCGTCCACGAGGACGAGGTGTCTCTGTCCATCGTCGAGCTGCCGCCCGAGTTTCACTGCGGTGACGATTACAGAGGAGAGCTGGACCTCGACAGCTGCTTACCCAGGTTCACCCTCTCTACGACTTTTCTCACTCGTTCATAAAAGCTGCGCAAAACTCTAAATGTCAGAAAGCACTGAAAAATCTAGGATACATATTTAATTATGATTTTTCTCCATTCAAGAAGTCGAAATTATGAGACAAAAATTCATAATTATGAGATAAAAAGTCGAACTTATTGGAATTATGAGATAAAAAAAGTTGAAATTATGAGATGAGATAAAAAGTCGAAATTATGAGACAAAAAGTCATAATTATGAGATAAAAAGTCGAACTTATTGGAATTATGAGATAAAAAAGTTAAAATTATGAGATAAAAGAAGTTGAAATTATGAGATAAAAAGTCATAATTATGAGATAAAAAGTTGAAATTATGAGATAAGAAGTAGAAATAATAGATAAAAAGTCATAATTATGAGATTAAAAAGTCAAACTAATGAGATAAAAAGTTGAAATTATGACAAATAAATGATTAAAATGCAGTTTTTGTGACGTTGGATGATTGTATCCGTGTCCACTCAGTCTCGCCGAAGAGGAGAGAGACGACATGCTGGAGTGCCGTTCCTCACCGCCGCCGTCACCTTTCTTCTCCGCCATCCTCGCCGCCTTCCAGCCGGCGGTGTGCGACGACGCCGAGGAAGCCTGGCGAAGTCACATCAACCAGCTGGTGTCCGACTCCGATGGATCCTGCGCCGTCTACACTTTTCATGTGTTTTCTTCACTTTTCCAGGTGTTGTACTTTTTTGTTTTGTTTTGTTTTTCTTGTGGTTCTATGAGGTATTGACACATTATCAACTCAGTTAACCAGATTTGGATTCACCCTCACTGAAAACAGGGCTGTCCACTGCTGTCCTCTTTTAGTAAATTTGTGTAATTTACGCGAGTATGAACGAAGGATTAGAAACACCAAAGTCACACAACGACACAATATTGGAGGCAGCAGTGCGTCAACACTTCATGTGTGCTGTGATGGACTTTGGTGTTGAATTCATCTTTCAATCTAATTAATTGCGGTACGAGGATAATAGGATTAGAACGGTGGTTGATTAACCTTTAGAGAGGTCAGATTAGAGCGGACTCTTAATAGATGCTTCCAGCTTTGAAAAGTCATTAACCCAGTGTTGTTCACTTCACTGACCAAAGCCGACAGTGGAGGGAAAAGTCATCGTCCGTAGCAGGATGTATGCAATTTGAATGACTTGGAAGCGATTTAACATCATCACAGTGAGTTTTGTTGTTTTCCTTCACAGAGTATCCAGACCAAATTCTGTTCGTTGACCTGCGACGCCGTGAGTTACCTCGGCGACGGACTGAGGGGGTTAGGGTCGAAGTTTTTGAGGTCTTCTCAGATGTTGACGTCCTGCTCCGAGTGCCCGACCTTATTTATTGACGCAAACACGGTACGTAACATGACATATGTCCAGTTTCTGCAACATTTTGTGGCAGGTGTGGAAGAAAATATGCTGTAAAGTTTTCACAGTTTCCACAAAATGTGAATTCTAATTGTTTACATTAATCGGTTTACTAAATGCAGAGAGAGCTAACAGCCATCCCTCAAACCAGAATTGTTAAGGCGAGATTAAAAAATGGTTAAACAGATGAGTTGATGGAGGTGAAGGCGGAGACGAGAGGCAGGAGAACCAGGAAATAAGTAGAGGTGTGCTTGACTAGAATCACATAATCAGGGATTTTATAGAATTGTAGATTATAGGTGTATGACAGACCTTTCAAAGAGAGCTGTTCGAGCACAAAGAAACGGGTAAACATTGAGTACATGCAGTTGTGAGCCAAGGAAGCGTAGTGTGCCAGACGAAAGACACGTTATGCTTATGTTCAGGGTAGGCAGAAACCTCTGGGACCCAGGTACAGCCATCTACTGTCTGAAAAAGTCAAAAAGCCCTTCCTTCGATGTAGAAACAAGGCCAAAGCGACTTGACAATGCACAAAAACACGAGAACTGTGATTTACTGAATGCATTCTTACTCTACAGCATTTTTTTTTGGACACCTGTCTAAAACCGTACCTGTAAATATGACATTTTTGATCACGCAAAACTCAACTTTTTACAGATTATGTCGTACGGTCTCCTGGAAAGAATGAAATTCAGCGTGTTGGAACTTCAGGAGTATCTCGACACTTACAACCACAAAAGGGAGGCGGCTGTCACTGTAAGTCGACTCGACACTGAGCTTTGAAATCTGTATGTTGTCACTGTGTTTTAATAGTAATAAGAATGATGTATGTGTTATATCCTCAGTGGCTGAGCAACTGTAAAGCCACTTTTCCCCGGACCACAGGGGGCGCCGTGGTAACATGTCAACCCGTGGAGCACGAGGAAAAGGTAAACCAGCCAGTGTACAAACACATTATATCAAATTATTATTTCACAGTCAATGCTAAGGATGTCTAAATCTAAACTGACCTTTCATACTGTACTTCCTGCACTGCGATTACTGTGTGATACTGTAGCTCTGTGAGTGTTGCCTCTAATTTTTCCTCATGCCATGTAAATGTGATGTTTTCCAACATCCAGCATTTTTCTTTTCTCACATCCTGTGTGCATTATGATCGTTGTCAGCTCCACCAGGCATGAGAGCAAGAAAGCTTGAGTTGCATTTAAAGTCCCTGTAAAGTGATAATAAACAATATATTATATATATATGTATATATACATATATGTATGTATTTATATATGTATATGTGTGTATGTACATATATATGTGTGTATATATATAAATATATACTGTATGTACCTTCTGACTTTGTTACCTCGAAACAATGCGTTACCAGATTTGAATGACTAAGAAAGTGGCTAAGGTTTCAAATCATGTAAAATTCAGCAACATTCTGTGCTCTTAAGGTGGTGGGGGCGTGTCCATGGGAGGAGCCAAACACACATACAGACTGCTCTTCTTTCTGTTCTTCTCTACTTCATTTCCTCATCTTTAGACGCAGGTGCAGTTACTGTGCGTGAACGGTAAACCGCTGATAAAGCTCACCGGAGTTATACTAACGATGGCTCCGGTGCGTCATTTATATTAGACACGGCTAAAACAAATCCTGCACGGGAGACTGAAGAGAAACTGTTTTCAGTCTTTACTCCACAGTTTCCACATGTTCTCAGACGCCATTTTCTCATAAATAAATGTGTGAATAGGAGAAAACGTGCATTTGCTTTACAGGGACTTAAATGTGGCCGTCACTTGTGTCATAACTGAAGACTGAAGGCTCGGTTGCTCCGCTTATTTATCCTTTCTCTTCAAGTCCGACTTTAATTTCCAAGTCACCCATACATCAGTGCTTATGTTTCTATACCTGTGCATGAAAATACCTCTGCTTTTTTTTACTAATTTTTAAATGGAACTGCATGCCTTTCTTTTCATTCTCTGTTTTTTTTTTTCTTGCTCGCTTTGTAGCACATGGAATCTCTGGCTGTAAGTTTAATCCCGGCTTGTTCCTAGCTAACTTGTTTCTCCAAGTAAATCCATCCTTTTTTCTGTAATTTAGTTCTGGAGTAGGTAGATGTGTTTGTATTCCACAAGTAGGAAAATACCTCATCATGTAATCTTAATGTAAATCTTTTTTTTTTTTCATTTCCAGCAACTGGAGCTCTGTCAACGACTCTACAAACTCCACTTTCAGCTGTTGCTACTTTTTCAGTCCTACTGTAAATTGATTGAACAGGTCCACGCGATCAGCTCCATCCCTGAGGTAAGTAAAGCGAGCACTAACCCGCACACACAGTAACTGTTTCACACTAAAACTCACTGATAAAAACTCAAATTACTCCAACTGGTAAAAGCCAAAGTAGATTTAAGCTAAAGTGAATAAGTTTTATGAACACAAGTCGAGTAATTTGTGACATTTTCCACCCAAAGCAACCGAATGCCGTCCTTGAGTGAGCCAACATACCTTTAATTATACATATTTTATTACAATTTCACATAATAGTTATAATAGTTTTATAATAATTTAATAGTAGTTAAAACAACGGCAGTTTAGAAAGTGTTCATGGAATTGTATGAGCATTCTCGCCATCTTGGGCCACATAAGGATTTTTGAAATGCCTATTGTTGATATTATTGTAAGTTATTCTATTCTAAGATTTGAGAGAGAAAGATTTATCCTCCCTTTTTTCCTCTTTTCAGTTACTAATCATCTAAAACATACATATTTATATATTCATCAATAATATTAAATAGATGAATGTAAAAAAAAAACAAGTTAATAATTAATATGTGAGCCTCTATTTCTCTCTAAATTAAATCAAAATCATGTATGAATGGTCAAAATGATTGTGATTTGCCATTCTAAAATTGTCAAAATATTGCTCTCCCATCTTTTAGCTGAAAAATATGTCCAGAGAGTTAAATGAGATGAAGAGGAACCTGAGGGAAGCAGCAGCCGCAGTAACCAGCGACGAGATCGGTTGCCGCGAAAGCTCCTGCTCTGAGCCCACGTTCAGCTCCTCTGAAGCTGCCGTACAAGCCGTTCTGGAGTGTCTGAAGAACAGAGAGTTTAAAACGGCCGTTCGCTACATTCGCGAGTGCAGGTGAGTCCAACAACTATTTTTTTATTTCATCATTCGAATCAAGTCGGGACACAGTAGAGCGTTCTTGCCATTGAGGTTGAATGAGAGACCATTACCCAAAAAACACAACGATGGGAGTTGATATATGCTAATATCATGCAATCCAAACACCATTTTGGCGGGAAGTCGTGCGGTTTAAAAATCCACAGATAACCAGGCTACATATTATGCAATGTTTCCATCACGGTACATTATGGAATAGCACCTTTCCTTGGTAGGTCGCATCATAGCAGGTACAGAATCCAACACTAACTAGTTTTAATATCTTGTTTATTTTACATGTGAAAGCATTCTCTGGAGTAGCATGAGGAGAAGAGTAGTCAGAACTTTGCAGGTTCTGGAGTGGTGTGTTCCCATACTCATGAAAAGCACCAGGTTCCTGCCAACATGGTGGTGCAAACAAACTCAATCAGGCTTAATACAAGCATATTTACGTGTCGTTTACACAGTTTCTGTCAGTTAGCCCTCCCTCCTCGTCTCACACTGGATCTTTAAGATGGATAACCCCTTCTCTATTTTTGTCTTTGAAGAACAACTTGGCCTAACGACATCTTTGGCAGCCACTCTGAGGATGAGATCCAGACGTTACTGAATATCTTCTTCAGACATCAAACGCTGGGTCAAACGGGAACGTTCGCTCTGGTGGGCTCAAAGCAGGACCTGACAGAAATCTCCGTCAGGCTGATGGAACTCAACGGAGAGATGCGGGACATGATCAGACGGGCCCAGGGCTACCGAGCCATCACGGCTTTTCTCCCCGACTCCAGTGTCTCCGGCTCAACGCTATGATGGCGGTTTTGGCTGAAATGTGAACCCCCATGCTATGGCCTAGTCTCTAGTCCTGTCTGTGGCTGCTGCTATTATTGCTATTATCTCAGTGGATAGAAAGCATTATGCACTCACGCTCACTTACTCTCTCTCTCTCTCTCTCTGGAATAACCAAAAACCTCTTCTGCTTACTCTGAGTACACCAGGATCTTGGACGTGCAGCAATACTGTTGTTTTTAGACACATGAGTTTAGTGTTGTTTGGCTTTTTATTCAATCCAATCCATTCTTTTTGTAAAGCACATTTTAAAGATTGACTGGCTGTACACGCTCAGAAAATAAGGTACAGTGTTGTACCTTTAAGGTTACAATGGCTTGTCATGGGGTATCCAGGTTGTACCCTAGTGGTTTGTACCGTAAAGGGACCATTGTTGTACCTCTAGCAACAATATTGACCCTTATTTTAGTGCATTTTATATTTAAAATCAAGCTAATTAAATAAAAAATCACAGGCTAAAGACAGGGTACACAGGACAGGTCGCCGAGACACATTAATGAGTATGGCCAGCTCACGGCCAGAGGCCAGAAGCCAGAGAATATTTCAGTCAAACTGGGATCCAAAACTGGTGAATTCTTGCTGTGAGGCAACAATGCTCGCCACCCGGGCCGAGTTAGTGATAATTGCTGGGACACTTTATCCACTACAGGAACACAAGGAACTCGAGAACTCAAGAACAGGTGCAGCTGTGCTCAGAGGAGTAAACGGATGAACAAGAACCGTACAAAAACACATATAACAAATAAATTCCTACACTGCAAGCACCAGATATTCTCCCTTTAACAGCTGCAAACGGCTCACAAACAGCTAATGTGGGCTATATGAGCTAGCGACATTAGTAGCATTCGCTTGTGCATGAAGGGCAAACTTGGTTGCCCCAAAAAGATGCCCGACCAAAATAATAAATAAATGATAATAAACAGGTGACACACTACACAAACAACAGGGAATTTACTCCATATATGTACATTTTGTGCAATTTAAAAGCTACATACAGTATATGTACTTAGGTTTAATAATTATCCCTCAGGGGTTATTAGAGTGTACCTTGGGGTACATAAATGGACTCTTAATGTATTTCTGACTGTGTACAGTAATAATAAATTTTTTCTTTTTTAAAAAAAAAGCACATCTAAGTGTGAGAAAAGACACACACAGCTACTGTGCGTCACGCTGTGTTTTATTGCACTAATAGCCCAGGAATTTCCAGGCTGAAATACGAGAGCGAATAAACATGAGCTCGATGACTCGTCTGGTTTCCAGGCTTCTAATAACACACACACACACACACATATTAAATACATCTAAAGTTTAAATCTAAGTGTTTGTCTTTCGGTCGTGTTGTTTTATTTGTTTAAGGGAAAATGTGCAATCCTTCATGGAGGCGTAAAAGCCTTTTACTGTATCATGAAAGAATGTATTTTAATATCACAGCATTGGAAAAACAAATGAGAATTGTCCTTCAAGAAAAAGGGAGGCTTCGTTACTTTCAGTAGTGGGTCCTTAATGAGTGTGTGTTTGTGTTGTGTGGTGTGTGTAGGTGCCTGAGTGTGTGAATTAAAGACCTGATGACCATCACTGATGGCATCACAATGTTGTTCTCATAAACTACATGCTGCAAATCTACTGTAATGTCTCCCAAACCTACATTCTTTTATGTGGGTCGTCTGTTACATGAGTAAAACTCTTACTGTACCTTTTACCTGTGCAGCTTTAAGTAATACAGTAAATTATTTATATGATTTGCAGGGGGAGAACCGGCTTTTATCAGACTAGATTTATAGGAAATTTTTATTTTACCTGCCAACCCTGCAGAGTCTATGTATTAACAAGAGTAATAATAACGTTCAAAAGCATACACCGAAAGCTATTTTTAAAAGAAAATATATGATTTGTACATAGCGCGAAAGAGGCTTTGATCGGACTCATAAGATGGTATTTTTATGAACTTACACTTTGAGTTGCATGTAGAGTTAAAGAGATTCCACAGGAAGTGTTGGTGTAGCCTCTCGCCTTGTAAATACTACTGCCTTTGCAACGGATTGTACGGTGGTCTGTACACTTCTCTAATAATAAGAATTAAACCTACATTTGTAAACAGGGGTGTCATGCTGTTGTTGTGTTATTGTTGATTCAACACTGATGTCTCACAGTAAGTAAAATATCTTCCATTTCTTTGATCATATAGAAATATCTCAAAATCCTGAAAATCCAGATTTAGAATCTCACTTAGAATCTCTCATTTTTGAATTTTGTTTGCTGCTTTGCTAATCCAAAAAACAATCTAGAATAAACTTTAGGAACCTTGATTGAAAGTGTTCTCATTCACTGAACAGGCTTGGCAATTGAAATGTGTAGCCAGAGGCAGGGCACTGTCCAGAGAGCATCTATTATCTTTTTATTTCTGTATTGTTCAAATACAAGCATGTGTTATTTTAAGGGATTAAGGTTAGTTTCTGGCAGGCTGTAATGCCTGTAATCGTCAATTTGAAGTTCTTAACCACAGTTCTCTTCCTGCTCTCATTTTCCTTAGTCCCATCACCCCTATCCTCACTTCCTGTAAGTCCACCCAAGTTTTTCTCCCACCTGCCCCAAAGAGGTAGAGGGCACTCCAGAGTCTTGGGAAAGAGGATTGTGCTCGCAACCAACCTTGCAAATGAGCACCATGATGAGGCTGGGATACAAAGCTGCAATGAATTTATCACAGCCAACATCTTTTTAATGTAAAAACAGCTTCTCAAGGTGAGGATTTTTAGATTTTTACCAGTAGAGGACTATTTCCTGGGCTACCTGAGAGCTGCCAGGTCATTGTGTCTCAACCACCTGCTCCAAGAAAGACGCAAGACGTGAGGATACAATGTCCATGCACAGGGGTGATAACAATTTTGTCCAAAATACTTTGTTAAACACATCAAAATGCAACAGAAAGCAATTTGCGATGTCGTGACATCTGATGAAAAAAACAGGGTTGAGGGACATGAGATGTCAAGAGAGGCCGGAGTTGTGCGATGAATCCGTTTAATTATTCTTCCTCTTGATGACGAGGGGCCCGACGTTGTCCCCAGTCTCGTCGTTGTGTTTGGCGTGTGCTCCGTCACAGTAAGGGAACTTCTTTGACTTCCAGCAGCGGCAGTACACAGCCTTGGTGCCGATGTCCTCCATGTCAAAGCTGTGGACCACTTTGGGACAGTCTTTGCTGATGGTCGTGTTCACTTGCCCCTTTTTACAGCGCCGCCCGGACAGGTAATGGCTGAGTAGGAATCCCCCAACAGCCGCAACCACTGCGACTGGCAACGCTACCATCAAATGCTCTTTTGATAACCTGAAAGCCGAGCTGGGCAGAGTGGGTGTCGGAGGCGCTGTCAGCTGAGGCATGCTGGGTAAACTCGCGATCGTGATCGGGAGAAATCAAAATATTCTGTAGTTATTCCGTGTTTTTGTTCTATATGTGGATGAGGAGCTTTAAAGTGCATTAGAGAGCTTTGAACTGCTTTGAGGAGCTTTGAACTGTTTGAGGAACTTTGAATTAGGCCGACTGGGGAACCTTGAGCTGTGTTGAACTTTGAACTTTGAGTCGCAGATGCTGAGAAAAAAGAGAGGTTAAATGTCTTAAGCTTCTTCATCGTCTTCTAGTAAGGTCCGGCAAGCTGTATTGAGGAACTTTGGACTGTGATGAAGAGCTTTGATCTGTGGACAGAAACGCTATGGAAGATGCAAGACCATTGTTGAGGAAAGGCCTTTAAAAATTTGCCTCATCAGCTCAGTGACAGATGTTTAAAACCTGATTCAGTCACAAGGACAGCACCTTCAGGAGGATGGTTGACAAAACCTTAACGAGAAAACTCTGAAGACTTCACAGACAAGAAATGGAGCAAATAGAAGAACAGCTGGAGCAGAAACTGATCTGCTGTCCCATTTGTTATGATGTACTGAAGGACCCTGTGACTATTGCCTGTGGACACAACTACTGCATGAACTGTATTAAGTTCCACTGGGACACAGAGGATGAGAGGAGTATCTACAGCTGCCCTCTGTGTAGAGGGACCCTCAGACAAAGGCCTAACCTGGTGAAGAACACTTTGTTAGCACATTTAGTGGCACACCTGAATAAGTCTGGTCTCCCTGCAGCTCCTGCTGATGACTGCTATGCCGGAGCTGAAGATGTGGCTTGTGCTGTCTGCACGGATAGAAAACTGAAAGCTCTCAAGTCCTGTATGGTTTGTTTAGCTTCTTACTGTGGGAAACACCTTGAGCCTCATTATAAAACACCTCTGTTTAAAAAACACAAGCTGGTCGACCCTACCGTCTCCCTGAAAGAGACTCCAGTGGATGCTCTACTGTCACAAACGGAGCTCAAGACCAGAGCTGAATTCTTACAGTATTCACAGGACATCACTCTGGATCCAAAAACAGCATATAAACATCTATTTTTATCTGAGGGAAACCGAAAAGTGACATTAATAAGGGAGGAAAACTCTTATTCCAGCCATCCAGACCGATTCACGTCTTGGTTACAGGTCCTCAGTCAAGAGAGTCTGACTGGACGTTGTTACTGGGAGGTGGAGTGGAGAGGGGAAGTCGTTCATGTCGCAGTCTCATACAAGAACATCCACAGAGCAGGAGACTCGGACGAGTGTGTGTTTGGATACAACAACAAATCTTGGTCGTTCCGTTGCGAGCAGAACAGATGTTACCTTTATTGCAACAACACCTGGACTAAGGTCTTATGTGGTGCGTCCCCCAGAGTAGGAGTGTACCTGGATCACAGTGTAGGTCTTCTGTCCTTGTACAGAATCTCGGACACGATGACTCCTCTCCACAGAGTCCAGACTACATTCACTGAGCCTCTCTACGCCGGAATCAGGTTTTATTCTTGTCCTGGATCCACAGCTGAGTTCTGTAAACTCACATAGACAAACACTGTGGGCGGGTACTTTGACATCCTGGTATTTCTTGTTGTGTTGATGTTTACGTTTGTTGAGGTGGAGCCAGTGTTGCGGCACTTGTGTCCCCTTGCTTATCTATTCATTTCATTGCTGCTTTTTTGATTGTTGCAATTATTTCTTAACTGCTGTATTTTTTATTTATATTTTTTTATGTTTCATTTCTTGTCAATTTGAATGTACAGTACATTTGTTTGTGTCATTTTAGTGATCCCCATTCTATTCGATTCATAGTACTTCCTAAGACATCTGTTCTATGTTTGTTTTTTTTGTATTTTCATGACAATAAAATTGTCAATAATGTTTTTTCAGGGGGGAAATTTTGGACCCGTTTAAGGTCCTTGCCAAGTTGATTTTGTGCTGTGCTTTAGGAGTTTATTGTTTGACTTATTAGAGAATAATAATTTAGCGCACTTTAAGAACAACAGAGTTGGCCAAAGCGTGACGTGATCAACAAATGCAAAAGTAAAAACGATAAAAGACAGTCAAACAGTAAAAGCCAACATCTCCAACTGCGTTAAAAGCCAAATAGGAAAAAATGTGTGTGAGACCATGAAGACATTTAACAAGACAAATAAAATGATTACCTTTGGACGAATCACAACATGACCTCAGTCTTTTTTTTATTAATAACGTTCATATATTCATATTTATATTAAAAAATATAAAGTTGAATATTTCAGTTTCTCATCTACCGGAAGTGGGGTTTACTTCCGGTTGACAGCGGCGCGCGAGGTTTGTTTTGATAGCAGCGGAGTGAAACTAGCTAACACTTGTACTCGTTTCGAACATTTCTCCATCACTTTGCCTCAAAGTTTTTCATGTTTTTTTTTGCTTAATGTGAAATTGTCGTCGCGAAATGAAAGTTCATTACCTCGCCCTCCGTCATGGTGAGTTACATCCACTTTTAATACAAATGTACATTTATTTTTATGGCTTTATTTCCGTGAGTGAGCGCAGCTAGTTAGTAGTGAGTTAACACGGATTTTTTACTTTCCGAACACTGTCAACCACCTCCAACACATTTAAGTGCTGGAACAAATGTTACCTAAATTAACCACGTCGCTTATCTTATCTCGAACCTCTTTTCTAACGTGTCAGGTTTGCAGCTTCATAGGGTGTAGAGGAACGGTGCAGCTCTTTAAACCCGTTCGTTAATCAGAAACATAGACTGTTATATTGCAAAAATACAAATTCAAATTCAAGAAAATGTGATTATCTCAACTTTAAACATGTAACTTACTTCTAGAAGTGGTGTATTGCTGCGGATATAAGCATTTATAATAAGACTAGAAACAAATACATGTAAACACTTTGTACACTTTGTAATTTGACATTTCACAGATTTAAAATACACAAATGTCATCTTTGGCAACACCTTCACAGAATTCCTGTGTCTGTTTTTTGAGCTAAAACCATGATAAAAGGTGTCACTCATCTTAGACATCAGTTGTTATCAGTTGTTAGTTGGTAGCTTCTTCTAATTTCACACTCAAACTATTTTAAAAAATATCTTATACCGTCATAAACCTTCTGCATTCTCAATCATGTTGTGATTTAGGGATGTGACTCATGATTATTTTCATAATTCATAAATCTGTTGATTATTTGCTCGATTAATCAAGTGCCTGTTTGGTCCATTAAATATTGAAAAATGATGATGTTCGCAAATGTCTCATTCTGTCCACAAACTGATTTCTTTAGTTATATAAAACAAAATAAATAATTTTACATAAAATTAAAATGTGAAAAATTAGAACATTTGAAGCAGAAATATATAAAATGTACTGTGCATGCACAGGAGTTGCAGCACACATACATTTTAATCATGAGTGTGAAGTCACAATGGAAACGTCTCTTCAGGTGTGCAGCGTGAGAACATGTAAGGATTACACCACGTCTCCTGGAATGGATTTGCCTTCCAAAAACATGTACGACGAGTTCAAGGATGAAATCTGGAAAGGTACGGTGACGTTCAAATGAGCTTAACATGTAAAAAGAAATGTGTGTTTCATCTGCTCTTCAGTTTATCACCAGGTACACAAAAGTTGTGGCTACTGTATGTATTTTCCCACGACTTGTTTACACTCGGTATGTAGTGATATTTCCTGTTGGGATCATTGCTTAAAAAAATACTATGATATAGTTTTTTTAAGTATCTGAAATGTAAATAATAATAATAATAATACTGATAATAATAATAATAATAATAATAATACTTACTCTGAGAGGTGTAATACTGCCCTCCACAGGAAGGAGCTTTTGCTTTTTATTTCCCAAATCTCTTCAACACAGCTCTGTTCATCCTTTCTTCTCCTCAGTGTCATCCTCTCATCTTCTCTCCTCAAAGTTCTTTATCGTAGTTTAGATTTCCTGTCCTTTTTTGTTATTATTTTCTGGCAGGCTATACACTGAAATGTGGTTTCCACAGGTAAAAAAATAACATTTCTGTCACTTCACACAGCCAAACGCTTGCAAGAAATACCCAAACTGTTTTCCTGTCTCTTCAGCCTCCTCTTCTTTTCTCATCTTTTCATTTCCCCCAGAGCCTTCTGTTCATAACTAATGTCCCATTAAAGGAGTGAATTGTCCCATCCTTAGTTCACACGGTTGCACAGTCACCAAGAAAACCACAAAACCACAAAACATAATAATGTTGAACTGAGCTGCAACCCTTTGTATTTTTGTGTTTTTTTCAGAGCTGGGACCGCTGGACCCCGACTGGTTTAATGTACTGACAGTTCAAGCGTCCACCGTTGAGGACAATGTCTCTGATGAGCTCTGTGCGAACCAAGAGGCACATTTTAAAGCACCTTTGGATAAAACTGCACCGGACAGTCAGCTGTTTTCAACGCCCAAAGCTTTCAGACACAGTCGAGTCGGGTCGCCTGAAACTGAGGCAGAGCAGTCGTTCACTGCTGAAGGTATCGATTCTAGGATTCCTAATCTATTAATCGCTTTCTTTCTTTATTTTTTTAATGATTATGACTTTGGTTATAATGGAGCAAAGAAACCAGAAAATTAGGGCTGAAACTAACAATTATTTTCATAATCAATGTATTTTATTGATAAATCAATTGTTATTTTCTGCAAAAATATCAGAATCATGTTGATCAATGTTTCCTAACTCTCAAAAAATGTCCAATGTCTTGTTTCGTCCACAAAACAAAATTACTCAGTCTTATTGATTTATTTGTTATACAAAGCAAAGAAACCATTATTTTTTTTGTATTTTTAAATATTTAAAAATACAAACTTGATTAATCGATTGTCAAAAATAGTTGGCGTTTAATATTGAAATAGCTTACTAATCTGTTAATCGTTGCTGCCTTATTGATTCATTGATATTCAACTTAATAAATGTTTAATAACCTCTAGTATACGTGCTAGATAGAACTACAGACGTCTGCAAATTATATTTTTAAACGCATTATTGTAAAAAGTTATTTTCTAATGTTCTGTTGTTCACTGTAGAAAAAGAAATTCTGCCATGGAAGGAAACACAGAGTCCACATTTGTTTCGAATGGCAAAAGAAAGGTAAAGAAATATTTCTTTTTATATTTTTTATATACATATTTAATATTTATTTCATGAGTGATTTGTCATTATCTGAATTAATATATAACTTGAATAGAAAAGGCTCCCTGATAATCTTTCGTAGAATTGTGAAGTTGATTCTAAATTTAATTACCTGTCATTATTTTATGAAAAAATAAACACCATTCTACTTTCTTATTTTAAGGGTTGCAGAAGCAAAATATGGAGGAATCTGTCCACAGAGTCAGGATGGTTATGGTGAGCTGCAATATCCTGTTTGTATTAGGGATGTACGATATCTGCTCTGCCATGAATATGAAAAATAATATGTTCATTTCACTACAAAAGAGACCAAATGCGTATACTGCATGTCTGTTATCGGCCAAAGCGCTCTGGTTTGTACTGTAACTGTCTTGACCTTCACCTGTTCCTCGTTTAAAGTTTAAAAATCTAATATCGTGCAGCCGTTGTTTGTAAACTGCGTTTTTCAAATCTGTTTTTGTCGATGTCGTCCGTACAGATTTGCTTCATCGTATGCCTAAATCCCCAGTAAGTGTCTTTAATCAGATAGAGATACTGCAATTTATTTATTTTTTTACATTAATGGTTCACTCTCTTTGTGTTGTTTTCATGAATCCCAGGTCAATTATGCCAAGAAGATAGCTGAAACCCTGGGTGCACAGGTTGATTCTGATATATCGTGGACCAGTTCTCTGAACACTCCACCAGCTGTGCCATCCACACTCATTTTATGTAAGCAAAAAAGACTCAATTTATGTGATTTCGTTCTTTCTTTATAAATAAGTGGTACTGCAGCCTCACAGCAGGAGTCTGCTCTTCTCGCTGTTCTTCTTCTCTACTTCCTTTTTCTCATCTTTAAGAATTTTTAAGTAAAGTGTCAGTGTCGTGAAGGAGCAGGTGCAGTCACTCACCAGGGAATGATAAACTGTTGATAAAGCTCACAGAGGGTTTTTATATATAGTTACAGTGTTTGAGGGGGAGGTATGATCCTGAAAATCCTGAACCGAAGACTGGAGAGAAACCGTTTTCAGCCTTTACTCAGCCACTGCTTTCTTAAATATGTAACATGTGAAGAGAAGAAACTCTCCTGTGCTCTCATGTTACAGCTAAACCTGACGAGAGTCCCTGTCCTGTGAGTGTTTCTGCTGCAGACAAAAATGTTGTCGTAAGTAATCTCAATTTCAAATATACGTCAAACAGACATGCACCCCGCCAACCTATATATGTATATATATATTTATATATGTGTGTGTATGTATATATATATCTGTGTATTCATATATGTATATATATATATACTGTATATATATACACATATATAATGAAAATCTGAATATATATATAATGGAATATATAAAGAAAGTCTGAATATCTTTCTTTTTATATATGTATATATATGTATATGTATATATACATGTATATATGTTCAGACATTCATTCTGTATATTCTTAAATTAATTTTCTGAATGGCATTTTCTTTATTATAGATGTTGATAGTGATTAATCATGTTTTTATCAATTTTGTTACTTTTTCTGTCCATATGAATACTGTGTAAAGCAACTTTTACCAGTACATCTTGATTTTACTTAAATGCAAAATCCAAAACTTTGTGAACTTAACTTTGCGCATGATTCCAGTGCAACGTAAATCACACAAAGTCAACGTATGAAGAAGTTTGTAAATAAATTCCGGGTCACACAAGTCAGACAAATTAAAGCTCAAAATCCAGTTTGCCCATTTTTCTTATTTGAATTTCTCTGTTTATTTATGATTTTGGAATCTAATTTTGATGTAAAAAGAATTTATGATCCAGGAAGCATTGATATATTTCTCTGTCTTGACTGTTTTTAGTTTGTACGGAAGCTTTTTCCTTCTCTATCGAATTCGTCCAGAGTTGTGGCAGCGTCATCAAAAAACAGCGACATTTCTGTTCAGCGAGGTACTGAGTTTTTTTCCCCTTGCTAAAAATGGTAATATAGTGAACGGAGCATCATCTATGAATATGAATGAAATTGAGATATTATGTCTGTGATCGGCAGGCGGCCTCATTTCCCCTGAGAGTCCAAGAGTTTGGAGACAGAAGCTACCGGATGCGATCGAGGACAGCGATGTTCGCAGAACTGTGGCAAATGTTCTCGATGGCGCTGAAAATGTCCTCTCCATATTTTTCAGCAACAGCGGTTCAGCTCTGAGAAAAGTGAAAACTGACCGAGTCCAGAGGAAACAAATCGTCCTGACAAAAGAGCAAGGCTGCATCTTTACCGGCGACTCAAATTCAAACAGTGACGTCGTCACTGAACAGAGGACAGATGATCAGGACCTTGAGAAACTTTCCTCACCTCCGCCGTTGCCAAGTAGAGATATTAGAACCACCCAGTGGTCTCCTTTGAGTTTATCTGAAATCCCTCCCTGGACAACAGATGCTTCATGCTGTGAAGTGGAAAACAACGTTTTGACAGAGCGATTGCAAAGAGACTCTAGCCTGTTAGCAGGGACAACTTTGAAAAGCCCTCACAGTGGCTTTATAAAGAAGAAGAGAAAGTTTATTTACACTGTTGATGCTTCAAAAACACAGGATGAAGGAAGAGAAATTCCATCACAGATCATCGACACCTCAGCACTGGTTCCAGATTCTGGTAAGTTCATACATAAAATACAATATTTCTCTCCACATTGACTGAGTGTAACTTTGTTTGACATCACACTTGTCTTTCAGGGAACGATGAGAGTGTCAAGCTGTTGGTGAATGATGGAGATGAGAACGAGACGCAAAAACTACCTCTTTCTGTCAAATCAAAACTCCAGGATCTTGACATGTCGCAGCTCTGCAGAGATTTTGCACAGGACTTTAGTCAAATGTTGGATGCCGATAAAGTGAGTCTGGCATCGGAGGATAATCCTCAAAATGGCTTCTCTGCGTCCGCATGTCTAACAGCCATGAGGCAAGCTAAGGAGAAAGCAAGGCGAGCAAACCTTCACCACGACTGTGATGCTGTCAGTCACGGAAAACTGGGTCCAGCCACTGATGAAAGTTACTCCGTCAATGAAGGCACAATAAGTGACAGCGGATTCCAATCTGCAGTTGCAGACGTCAGTCACCTGACGACGACACTTCCCAGCACAGAGAACTGCGTGCAAACGCAACAGTTTACAAACAGAAGAAATGGGAAACCTTTAGATGATATTGAACGAGAAGCTGAAACAGATGTCAAGCTGCCCAGTGCAACCGAGGAAAACCAGACACTGGAGAACGGGGAACCAGGAGGACCCAGTTGTGCAGAAGAAACAGATTATACCTTGTGTCAAGTTGGTGACGGCTTCAAAACCGCTTCCAACAAGTCAATACGAATTTCCTCATTACACCTGGAGAGAGCTAAGCGTCTCTTTGAAGAGAATGAAGCTGAAAAGACTCTCCGAGATCAGCCGGCCACAGGAGGTGAAATAATTGGCATTGGTAATGGACCCGCGAAAAATACAATCTCCAATTCAAACCAGGCTCCGTCTTCATCGATCGAGAACACGGCGGATATCAGTTGCCAGTTAACTGCGTCACAAAAAGCTGATGTCACAGAACTGTGCACTCTCTTGGAAGAAGCCGACAGCCAGTTTGAATTTACACAATTCAAAATGACGAAGCCACAGCAGCAGGATAATACCACGTCTCTCAACAAAGTGGACAAAGAACTTGACCCTGATTTTCTCCTAGGTATTGATTTTGATGAGAGCTTTAGTGTCGATGCTGAAAAACACACGACAAAGACTGCGATGACTGAGAAAACGGCCTCATTCATGGACGCTGAAACGAGCGGTGAAGTGTTAAAAGTCACAAGTAAATCCTTCGGGAGAAATAAAAATGCCGCCGTTGCATCTTCCTCTTCAGAGCACATCTCTGAAGGTGGTAGCGGTGTTTCGTCAGCTAAACCTCAAAATCTCAACAAATCCCACATTCAGGAGAACAACAATCCTTTGATGCCTGCTACGGGATTTAGAACTGCGACGGGGAATATTTTGAGGGTTTCAAGAAAATGCATGAGCAAAGCCAGAGCTTTGTTTGCAGATTTAGACGGGGATCTAACGGATCACAAGTCAACAGACGAACATCGCGGCAAAGTTGACGCTAAAACCGAGGAGAGTTGGGTCACGAGTGTTGCCAAAGGTTTGAGAAACGGGTTCCAGACAGCCAGTGGGAAAGGGGTTTCTATTTCAGCTAAAGCAATGCAAGAGGCAGACGCTCTCTTCAAAGACTGCAACATCAGCCACAATAACACCGCCTTATCAGTAAAACTTAAAACAAACATGGTACAATCGCCTTCATTTTCCAGTAATGCAAGAAAACATTTGGAACCTAAAAGTATCCAAGAAATCAAAGACGTTGTCGTGGATAATGTGGAGAGTCAGAGCTTTGATTTTAAGGATGCTCCGGCAGTTACAAGTGCCGTTTCATCCCATGTGAACCTGCCTCTGACTACTCAACACCTTTCCTCACCCTCATGCACAACCTCAAAGAGTTGTGGCTCCTCTGCCAATAATCAGTCGAGTAGCGGAGGTGGATTCTGCACAGCCAGTGGGAAGAAAGTCTCTGTGTCGGCTAATGCCCTGAAAAAAGCAGAGTGCCTTTTGAATGAAATTCATGTGCTTGACAGCGTCAAGGAACACCTGACGCAGAAAGGAGATGCTTTAAAAACAGGCAAACCCACAGATCACGCGCTACAAAATGGTGGATTTCAGATGGCGAGTGGCAAAGGAGTTGTCGTTTCATCCGCGGCGCTACAGAAAGCAAAGTCTCTGTTGAGTGAAAGTGAAGCAGTCGATGATAAAGTCATTGTAAAAGCAAATCATTACAAGAAGCCCGTTCATGGTTTGTCATCCAGGAATAATGGATTTCTAGCAGTAGGTGGAAAGCCAATGGCAATTTCGTCTGAGGCCCTACAGAAAGCTAAAGCTCTTTTCAGTGACATTGCAGTCAGTGAGGAGGTGCTAAAAGTTTCAGAGCCAAGGAAAAGCAGCAAAAATCTAAACCTTTCTCTGACTACAAAGTCATTTTCTTCTCCCTCATCCACAGTATCAAAGAATTACATCTCTTCTGCCAATAATCAGTCGAGTAGTGGAGGTGGATTCTGCACAGCCAGTGGGAAGAAAGTTGCCGTGTCAGCTCATGCATTGAAAAAAGCGGAGTGCCTGTTGAGTGAAGTTCATAAGCCTGAGGAGATGAAGGAACATCCGACGCAGAGAGTAGATGCTTTAAAAACAGGCAATGTCACAGATCAAACACTACAAAATGGTGGATTTCAGACAGCGAGTGGCAAAGGAGTTGTCATTTCACCTGCGGCTCTCCAGAAAGCAAAGTCCCTGTTGAGTGAAAGTGAAGCAGTCGACGATAAAGTCAATCATTACAAGAAGCCTGTTCATGGTTTGTCATCCAGGAATAATGGATCTCTTGCAGCTGGTGACGTCACTGTGAGTGTGGAGACTCTAAAAGTTTCAGACACAAGGAGGAGCGGCAAAAATCGGCACCTTACCTCAACTACAAAAGCATTTTCTTCTCCCTCGTGCTCCACGTCAAAGAATTACGGCTCCTCTGACAATAATCAGTCGGGTAGCGGAGGTGGATTCTGCACAGCCAGTGGGAAGAAAGTCTCTGTGACGAATGATGCGCTAAAAAAAGCAGAGTGCCTTTTGAATGATGTTCATAATACCCCCGAGGACAAGAAGAAATGCATACAGAGAGAAGACTGTTTAAAAGCAATAGGCAATAATGCAGATCACACTCGAGCTGCAACACTACAAAATGGTGGATTTCAGACAGCGAGTGGCAAAGGAGTTGTCGTTTCATCCGCGGCGCTCCAGAAAGCAAAGTCACTGTTGAGTGAATGTGAAGCTTTTGAAGATAAAATCTGTGTGAAACCAAATAATAGTGGATTTCTTGCAGCCAGTGGAAAACACGTGACATTTCCTTCATCTGAGGCCCTCAACAAGGCTAAAGCTCTTTTCAGTGACATCACTTTGAGTGAGGAGACTCGAAAAGTTCCAGACACAAAGAAGTGCAGCGAAGAACAAAATGGCGCGAGAGTCTGCGTATCTCGGAAGAATCTCTTAACAGCAGCGGATGTTGTGGAAGAACTGGACGATGATGATTCTATTGCCATGCAAGAAGCAGACGCTTTCTTCAAAGACTGTAACAAGGAATGTGAGGAAAGTGTCGCACGCGGGAAGAAAACTTCCAAACAAAAACATGACGAGATGTTGTCAAACACCAGTGAGGGGCATGGAAGTGCAAGCTCCGAGTTTGAAAAGGGATTAGTCGTTAAGCGGAAAAATGTCACGCGTCACAACGACGTGGAGTCTCACAAAGGTGCTTTGACGAAAGCGGCAGATTCTACTGATGGAAATTCATATTCTGCCTTCAGTGACTTTGGCAACAGTGGTGGATTCTGCACAGCCAGTGGGAAGAAAGTGTCCGTGTCGGATGAAGCGATGACAAAAGCGAAGTCTCTGTTGAATGATAGTGCTGCCTTCAAGGACACAAACGAAAGAATGCCACCTAAAGAAGATAATTTACCACCTCAGAACCCTGACGAAGGAGTAGCTTTTTCATTTGATGCCCAGAAAAAAGCAAAAAGTCAATGTAGTGAAGCTGAGAGTAAAATTAACATCAAATCAACCCGTTCGAGGATACCTGTCTCTTGTTCGACTCCTGTGAACGGTGGATTTCTTGCCGCTAGTGGTAAACCTGTGGCATTTTCATCAGAGTCCCTCCAGAGGGCGAAAGCAGTATTTAATGACATTGATTTCTGCTCAAAGACTCCATCAATTTCCGACACGAAGAGGAGGAGTCATGTTTACGATCAAACTACAAACACCGCTGGGAACCTCACCTGTGGTTTCTTGACTGCAGGGGGCGCTAAAGTCCACGTGTCGCAGACAAATATGCTGAAAGCGAAGACCCTTTTCAAAGACGTCGCAGAAGAGGAGAGTCGTCGTTCAAACTCCGACCCTACCCCGACCCACGAGTCGGATGTAAGGAGAAATAATTTTAATCTCACCACAGTGAGAGATGAGCAGGAGACGAGGCACAGTGTCCCCCGGGTCGTTAAATCATTTCAGCCTCTGCAAGAGACCGACCATGAAAATGAAACTCTACAGGATTCGAGGATGCATAATTGCATTTCTAATCGAGAAAAAGCACTTGCAGATGAGTCAGAGTTGAAAGAAGGGAAAAGAGAGGAGACATTTACTTCACCGTGGGTAGGAAACCCTCATGCAGAGGAGATGGGAAATGTGTCACGCTCTGAAGTAAATCACACAAGCAGCAGCGAGGGACCCAGGTTCAAAAGGACAGAGGAGACTTCAGTTATAATACTTGACCTCGGTGGTTGCACTAAAACACAGCAGGAGTTTCTCGCCCAGGAAGCTCTCGACTGCACCAAAGCGTTGTTAGAGGATGAAAGTCTCGCTGGTAAAATTCTCTTGCCGACTTTAGAGGGTGAGCGACTGCAAGATAACCCAGGCACCAACCCCAGGTCTGTGGAGGGGCAGAGAAGGAGAGGGAAAAGAGTGGGAGAAGATGCAGATATGACAGGTGAAACATGTGTTCTGACTCAGGACATTAAAGGGATTGTTTAATTTAGTGTGCTAGTGCAGACAGACTGCTGTTTTGTTACTGTTAAACAGCCTTTTCTCACTGAAAACGGCAGTTTGTGTTGCTTTGTAAATGTCCCAATCCCCCCCCCCACACCAAAGTCCATAGAGAAAATCAGCGGTTTTAGATCACGGCACACAAGAGTTGTTGATCCACTATTGTCACACTTAGTTAGTTCAAGTTTGTTATTTTGTGACTTTGGTGTTTGAAATCTTTTGTGTGGATTCACCTTAGTGACACAAACTTACTAAATGAGGCAGCAGGAGACCAGCAGCTTCTGTGTCCCCATGAGCTCAATACAGTTGTTTTCTCTATGGACTTCGGTGCATGAGAAACAAACTTAAGTTTCCCGTTGGAAAAGGCTGATAAACTGCCAGATAAACACACAAACTAATGAGATATTCTTTAAAGATGTTTCCATGTTACACATAAACTAAAATGCTTGATTATTCATTTGCATACACATTACATTTATTAACCATATTTTTCTGTCACTCTCCAGTTCAGCCTCCACTGAAAAGACAATTACTGGAAGAGTTTGATCGGACTGTTGACGAACCAACGCTACAGCCACAGAAAACTTGTCCAAATAGTATGTATTTTGACTCTCAAACAAGTCTATTATGTTTATATTTTGTCATTTATACACAAATACACCTTCTATCTGTGTTTTTATTTTTTTCATTAAGGTGTAATAAAAGATAGGAGGGTTTTCAAGTACAGTGTTTCTCATCATCCAAACATCACAGGGCCACATGGGTAAGTTAACCCGAGATTTGTGTACATGTGGCTCCCAGAGTTAATCAGCTTTTCTGTAATTGTTTTATTGTTGTCTCTCTCTCTCAGAAGTGAGAAACACTATGTGGAAAGGCGACAATCAATAGCAGGACGCGGCACATCGGCGCATTCGAAGATACCCACATTTGTTCCTCCCTTCCTGAAGAACGCAAAGACGGAGACTCGCAGGAATACCGTCCTCAACGTCGGCGCGAAAACACCCTCTGCGTTTGTTCCTCCGTTCAAAAAGCAAAGGACTGTTGTCCAAGAGAGCTCCTCGAGACCGCACGATGAGAAGGACATACACCTGCGTCTCTTTGGTCCGCCATCCAACAGCAACGGTTTAGCTCCGCCTGCTAAAAAACCACAAAGCGGTGCAGATGTAAGTGGCGATAAAGGCGAAGAGGACGTGAAAACAATGACCTTTCCTGACACTACAGATAATCCTACGATGAATAGTCCTGCTGACTGTGTATCGGATGAATCTGCCGCAGAGGAAGTGTTTTCCAGAAGCCAAGGTGCAGTAACCTTCACGTAGAAAATCAGGAAGATGCACTGTAAGGGCCGGGTCATATTTAATGAGTTCCATGTCTGTTTCCATCTGTTACCATTTGTCCACTGATCTTTTATTTCCACCACTGTCTCACCACAATTTTGCCCTTATTTGTGTTTTTGCTGAGTTTTACACGTGTACCATAGACCGCAGAAATAGCCAGATGAAGAACCTTTACGTCACATGGACATGGAACACGTACGACCCGGCCCTTGATACTCCTTCTTCTAACATTGATTTAAATAATATCTTTTGTGTGTTTCGCAGACATGTTCTTGAATCTTGAAAGTGTGGAAATGGCGCGTGACATGCAGGACATGAGAATCCGGAAAAAGAAGCGGCAGACGATACGTCCGTTGCCGGGCAGTTTGTTCCTCGCGAAGACCTCAGGTGTTTCCAGGGTCCCGTTAAAAGCCGCTGTGAATGGAAAACCTCCTGTGAGATGCTCCCCAAAACAGGCAAGGTCCCAGACGGTTGAGTCACAGAACATTTACAGTAAGTGTCACTGATTTTAAAATCCTCTAACATCTTGATGCTGCTGTGTTTCAGCTGTATGAATGTGGCGTACACCAGCATGTTTGTGAGATCAGCAGTGAGAACGCAGAGATGTTCCGCTTTAGTTTGAAGCAGTTTCTCAACATGGAAGTTTTCACCGAGCACGGCGGGGTCCAGCTCGCCGACGGCGGATGGTTGGTCCCCAGCAATGACGGCACGGCAGGGAAACAAGAGTTTTACAGGTATCATTTTGAGTTCTACCGTAACACGTGTTGTGTTATCCGATTGCACCTAATCTGATCCCCGCTGTCCACAGAGCGTTATGCGACACGCCAGGAGTGGATCCAAAACTGATGAGTGAGGAGTGGGTGTTCAACCACTACAGATGGATTGTGTGGAAACAGGCCTCCATGGAAAGATCGTTTCCGGAAACAATGGGCGGCCTCCGTCTCACACCAGAGCAGGTTCTCCTGCAGCTCAAGTACAGGTACGTCGCTTTTTAATTTAATGTCACATAATCAATTATTAGTAAATCAATTCATTTCCTCAACTTGTCCGCTCGACATTTAAGTTTTAATTTGACTTTCCTTCCAGCAGCGTCTTCTTTTAGTCTTTTTGTCTTTTAAAAAAAATGCCTGTTGCGCAGTGGATTTAAATATTTCCTCTTTCCTCTGCGGTTCCACTGGAAACCAAATGTTAAACTGAAGTTCCAGCATCCATTTGCGATTGGTAGCAGGTTTCAATGTTTGCACAAAGCATATTCATATGGATATATAGTACTATGATACTGACTTATGTACGGAACCTTCTATCCTGATGCATTAGTTAATCTGTTGAATAAATTATTCACTCATTTATGTTGTTTTGCTGCTGTCAAACCCCAGGTTTCTTGCTATACTTCACCTGCTCACCTCTCTTTATAATCATTGATGTACGTTTTTAGTCTTCAGGGTTAGGGCTTTCATTTGTTTGTTTTTTTGTTATTTAAACCCTGAGTTTAGCTGTTCAATAAGCTGAATTAAACTGTTATTGCCCGTCAAACAAACACTATAATGTCAGAGAAAATGGTTGAACTACTTTTCCTGCGACTGTCAATGGTTTTCATTTCCACGTCTCCAGATATGACGTAGAGATCGACCACAGCCGCCGGCCCGCTCTGAGAAAAATCATGGAAAGGGACGACACCGCGGCCAAAACGCTGCTCCTCTGCGTCTGTGGCGTCGTCTCCAGCGGTCGATCCCCAAACGAGCAGAGTCACAGCGACGCCAAGGCTCCGCAAGGTTCCGACGCCAAGGTGGAAAACTCGTCCGCGGTCGTCTGGCTCACGGACGGATGGTACAGCGTAAAAGCGCAGCTGGACGAACCTTTGACCGCCATGCTGCACAAAGGGCGACTGGCCGTCGGGGGGAAACTGATCGTCTACGGCGCTCAGCTGGTGGGATCACAAGATGCGTGCTCTCCTCTGGAGGCGCCCGAATCTCTCATGCTAAAGGTACTTTAATGACATCTTGTAACGAGTTTATTGTAGATAAAAATGTGACTTCCTGTTCGAGAAGCAACGTTCAACTGCTGTGTTTTTTTTGTTTTTTTTAGATTTGTGCCAACAGCACCAGACCTGCGCGATGGGACACCAAACTGGGCTTTCACAAAGACCCTCGGCCGTTCCTGCTTCCTCTCTCGTCTTTGTTCAGTAATGGAGGACCAGTGGGATGCGTGGACATCACTGTGCTGAGGAGCTACCCCGTACAGGTGAGTTTAAGACACTGTCACAACTTGAATGTTGTGATATTTATTTACTTTTGACTGTCTTCTCGTTTGGTTTTCCAAGTGGATGGAGAGGAAACCAGATGGCGGCGTTGTTTTCCGCTCTGTTCGCGCCGAGGAGAAGGAAGCGAGACGATACAGCAAACACAAGCAGAAGGCCATGGAGATTCTTTTTGCCAAGATTCAGTCGGAATTTGAGAAGGAGCAGATAGGTAAGGGACGTTTTTATCACCTGTGTACTTCCAGTGTGCGAGAGTTCGTGATGATTGGACCCACTGAAAACTTCTTCTTTTCCCAGAGTGTGTTTCATGGATACAGTCGGTACATGACTTAATTCATATTGTATTGTGTACTTATTTATAGAGGAATATAGATGAAGATTTTTCTTGAAATTATGCTGCGTTTATGGGAAATTCTCTAAGAGTTAAATTATAGGGAATGTTCAGTTTTTTTCTTCTGCCACTAAATTCTCTTAATGTTACGCACTGGACCGTTTTAAGAATGGAGGTTTCATCTCCAGGTAACGACAAACCTCAGCGCAGAAGACGGACAATGAGCCGTCAGGACATCGTGAGTCTGCAGGATGGAGAAGAGCTGCACGAAGCAGTTGGCGACGACCCGGCTTATTTTGAGGTGAATTTGCCAACTATTTTGACTATTTGGCTTCTTAAAATTAATATTTTTTGGTTTCTTTGAGATGCTAATTTTGGTTTGTGGACAAAACGAGACATTTGGTCACCTCGTGTTGAGGTTTCGGAAACAACAATCAAAGTATTTTCACATTTTATGACAATTTATGGACCAAATTTGAGTTTTAATCGCATAGATTTGTTACCTGTCAGGCTCATTTGAGTGAACGGCAGTTGGCGACGCTGCAGACATACAGACGTTCTCTGATGGAGAAGCAGCAGGCTGAACTGCAGGACCGTTACCGCCGCGCTGTTGACGCAGAGAGCAGTGACGGCGGCTGCCCCAATCGAGACGTCACACCCGTGTGGAGACTCTGCGTCGCCGACTCCATGGACCAACGTGCCAGAGGTGTGTCCTCATTTCTCCTCTTCCTCCTTTTTTAGACCTGTTATGCCCTGATTTTAATTTACGCTTCTTCTCCTTCTTCTTCTTTAGCTTACCAGTTGAATCTTTGGCGCCCGCCCTCGGACCTTCAGTCAATGCTGAAGGAAGGCTGCAGATACAGAGTCTATAACGTCACCACCTCGGATGGAAAGAGACGCAGCGGGGTCGAAACTGTTCATCTCACTGGGACGAAGAAAACGCAGTTCCAGGACCTGCAGGTACTGTGGGCAACTGTTGTCTCTATGGTATGTATATGTAAATTAAAGATTGTTTTAAATGATTTTCTATATCATACAGGCTTCTCGGGAATGGCTATCAACACATTTTCAGCCGCGGGTTTCTACCAATTTTGTGGAACTTCAAGACATAGAGTATCAGCCGCTGTGTGGAGAGGTGGATCTTGCGGGATATATCATCAGTATCATAGATGAACAAGGTGAGCGGTTAAATGTGAATATTTTCACATTTCTGTGATTTTTCAGCTTCTTAAATGTGAATTTTTTTTCTACTTTCTGTGATTTTTCAGCTTAAATGTGAATCTTTCCTTTCTGTGTTATTTTTCAGCTTCCGAAATGTGAATATTTTCTAGTTTCTGTGATTTTTCAGCTTCTTTCTTTGCTCCATATAGCAAAGAAATCATTAAAAAAGAATAGTTTTTGGTTTTTGGACAAAAACAAGACATTTGAGAACATCATCCCATTTTCTGACATAAGAAAATAATCGAGAAGCTTCACAATATGTCCCATCCTGTTCTTGTGCGTCTTTCCTCATTAATATTGCTGCCTACGTATTTGTTGTTATTCACTATCTCCACAGCTGTGCCACTGTTATTGTTGGTGCTTTAACAGGTGGATTTCTTATCGTCCTTTTAGGTTCCACGCCTGCGTTTTATTTAGCCGATGGAAGCCTGAACTTTGTCAAAGTGCGCAGTTTCAGCAGCTTCGCTCACTCTGGCCTGGAAGATGTCGTAAGACTGCGAGTGCTGTTGGCTCTGAGCAACCTGCAGCTGCGAGGTCAATCCACGCATCCATCTCCCGTGGTGTACGCCGGAGATCTGACCGTCTTCTCCACAAACCCCAAAGAGGCTCATCTGCAGGAGTCCCTGTGCCAACTCAGGAACCTGGTCCAGGTACAAAGCTGAAATCAAATGAAATCATTATATGTCGGCCCTGCGGTGGACTTTTGGCCTGTTTCAGCTGAGATTGGCTCCAGCTTCCTCGCCCACCTTTTTAAAAATGTATTTTCATGTGTGTTTTTCAGGCTCAGGAAAACTTTTTTCAAGCTGCCGAGGAGAAGCTGTCACTTTTAATCAAGTCCGATGACGTCGTGAGCGCCGTGTCTTCTCCAGCTCTTCTTCACCCGCGAACCCCGGTGGTTACGACAGACGGACGACAGGACGCCAGGACAAGTGTGAGTCTCTGCTCTCTTAAACAGATTTACTCTCATAATCAACACAATACTGATTTAAACTGTTTTTTTTTAATGCATCTAATACCTCAGCAGCCAATCAGAAGCCTCGGCTCCGTCACACCCATGAGCACGAATCCTCCTGCTGCGTCGTCTTCAACAGAAAACAAAAAAGACCCCAAGAGCCTAAAGAGGAGACGAGCTCTGGACTACCTGTCTCGTATCCCGTCTCCTCCGTCTCTGTCCTGCCTGAGCTCGGCGGCTTCTCCGTGCGTGAAGAAGACGTTCAATCCTCCGCGCAGGTCTGCGACACCGGGCACTTTAACGACTCCCGCTCGCAAACCTGCTCCTCCTCTTCCGCTGGCCGAGGACGAGTGGGTGAACGATGAGGAGCTGGCGATGATCGACACGCAGAATTTGCAAGTCGGCAATTCACTGTAATAAATTATACACAGCAACTGTGAGAAAAACAGAAACTATACAAAAGAAGTGAGGTAAATATTAAAATTATGTCATCACTTCCTGCCCGTCCACTTGTTTGTCTGTAAATAGAAACAATAAAAAAAGGTTTATTTTTAATTTGAGGAAGTCAGGGAGCTTCTGCTCAATCCCTGATTAAGTGCCTGATCCTTTTTTGTTGTTGTTGCTCACACCACACATCAATTCACCATATTTCTGTATAAATTTGGATTTTAAAAAGCCTTTTTTTACCAGTGAAAGTACAAGGGATGGGGATGAACAGTTATTCTCTTACTGTGAGTTACTGGGTAAAGTTACTGTGACTGTCCATAATACAGTATATGTTCAATTATTGTAGTATGTATTTGAAATGCCCATCCTGATATGTAACATTAGTCTCTTTGTTTTTAGATATTTTATTCCAGAGACATTACATATGACATCTTTACCAGAAATGTCCATAAGTGGTTTAATATGAGGACAAATAACTGACATGTGTGACATCAGTGAATTTGCTCCCACACCTGTATAAACATGAAGTTATTTGTTTAATAACATGCATCGACTGAAACAACGAAGTAAAAACTGAGATAATTGATTAAAAATAAAGTACAATATGCTACTGAATAATTTATATCCACATCAAAAATTCTGAATCACTCGTTCTAACTGTAAATATGTTGACTATTAACAATAAATCAATAATTAGGTTATGTTTGATTTTAAATGGGTATGATTTTTTGTTTTCTGATCGTGACACTGCAAATCTTATGTTATACATGAAAAATACTTTCACTGCCTCTGGATCATTACACAATCCATAAATTCTGTCATA